>NC_059368.1:3247500-3547500 GCF_019703515.2 Myxocyprinus asiaticus | reverse complement strand
ACGAGAATGTTTTATCTTTTGCGGCTGCAATGTGTCATTGACCAATCAATCATAGGTAACTTTAATCAACCGGCAATTAGCTTTTAACTGGTTAGTTCCCTTCAGAACAGTCTGAAATCTCTCCCTTTTCACTATATAGTGCATTATGTGGCATTCACTATAAAGAGAGTGAAGAGAATGAGTGAGTGATTCCGCTCATTCACGTATATTTAGGCTGTGAAGAATTGAAGAAATAACGCATTTTAAAGAGATATAAAGCAATATAAACTTAATATATCGTAATTGAGGAAAGCAACAGCAATTAACTTACTTTGGTCAAATGGACACAAACAGTTGTGAATAATAACACAAAGACGAACTCGACAGCATGATGATGCACCGATGCATTTTTACACCCGTGTTGTAAATGGGCCTGAAAGTGTCATTTAATATTTAAATCACCATTGTTTTAGAAAAATAAAAACATGAAACACACTTTCAAATTGATCTCATTTGTCAAATTTGGTAACTTTAGACCAGAAATATCCTATGTGCAAGTTTTCAAATTACAGACACAAATGCTTGGCCAACACATTACAAGCTTTTCTTCTCAAAAGCCAGTCGAGCTTGAATAACTAGAAGCTTTTGCGTTCACAAACTTATGTAGAGTATGTTTCGGGTCTTAGTTGGTAACATCAGTTGTCGTCACAGCACGAGTTCTCTTGTTCTCTCACAGGTGGAGTGGATGAGCGATAAGCTCATGCGATGCTTCGAGGATAAACGCAACAATCCGTTCCAGTTCCGCCACCTCTCGCTCTGTCACAGTCTGTCCGATCTGGCCCGTGTGCCGAGCCCAAAGGTGGTTCTGTGCAGTCAGCCTGATCTAGAGTCGGGCTTCTCGCGGGAACTCTTCATTCAGTGGTGCCAGGACGCTAAAAACTCGGTGATCCTAACCTACCGGACCACACCGGGCACGTTGGCACGCTATCTCATTGATAACCCGGGAGAGAAGAGGATAGATCTGGAGGTATGAGATATGAGACGGGTTTAGTTCATCTGGGTTTTCCTTTTAGTCTTTTAATTTTCATTAGAAGGAGATGTTAGTATTCAGAATCAATACTCAAAAAAAAAAACTAGGGGCCTGGGTAGCTCAGCGAGTATTGATGCTGACTACCACTCCTGGAGTCGTGAGTTTGAATCCAGGGTGTGCTGAGTGACTCCAGCCAGATCTCCTCAGCAACCAAATTGGCCCAGTTGCTAGGGAGGGTAGAGCCACATTGGGTAACCTCCTCGTGGTCGCGATTAGTGGTTCTCACTCTCAGTGGGCACGTGGTAAGTTTTGCGTTGATCGCGGAGAGTAGCATGAGCCTCAACATGCTGTGAGTCTCCGTGGTGTCATGCACAGCGAGCCACGTGATAAGATGCACAGATTGACGGTCTCAGAAGCGGAGGCAACTGAGACTTGTCTTCCACCACCCGGATTGAGGTGAGTAACCGCAAGGACCTACTAAGTAGTGGGGATTGGGCATTCCAAATTGGGAAAAAAGGGGATAAAAATACTCAAACTATAGTGTATCAAATGTGCAAATAGTCGTAGCTAAATTTAGCGAAATTAATGCATTTTTTCCAATTGAAATAAATGAGTGTGGATGTGGCCTGAACTACAGTTTGGACCAGACTTTGTTGTTTTTCTTAAACTTTACCAGATAAGAAGGCGCTGCAGGCTGGATGGCCGAGAGCTGGAGGAATACATTGAGAAAGAGAAAATGAAGAAGGAAGCTGCCAAAAAACTGGAGCAGGCGAAAGAGTAAGTGGAAATGTGTTTGCAGCGAGTGTATGAGTGAAATACTGTCAGAATAAAAAAAAAAAACTTCTTTAATTCACTCTGAATGCAAGAAGACGTTGTTACTGTGATCAGGGCAGTCTTTTATCATCTTGAAGGGGTTTATTTTGTGATAAAGACTGCTTACCAATTAAATATCTAAATGGACATAGTAGTTTGAGTTACAATTATTATGTAGGAAATCGGTTGCTTGAAGCAACTTATTCAGAATAAATATGCATTTTAGCAGATGTTATACCAAAATAGTTGACTGAAGAATGGCACAGTTGACCAGTCAGAATCAATTATTCCAGAGAGCTGTGAAATAAAGGGTTTCAGTAAGATATTTTGTGTTTATAGGGTGGACATGGACTCGAGTGATGAGAGCGATTTGGAGGATGATCTGGAGCAGCCGGCGGTTGTGAAGACCAAACATCACGACCTGATGATGAAGGGGGAGGGAGGGAGGAAGGGCGGCTTCTTCAAACAGGCCAAGAAGTCCTATCCCATGTTCCCCACACATGAGGAGAGGATCAAATGGGACGAGTACGGAGAGATCATCCGGTGAGTTCTCTGTTGGTGCCTTTTTTGCGTCCTTGAAGAGATATGATAAATATGACATTTCTGTCATCTGCTCTACCTCATGTCAGTCCAAACCCCCCTGTAATGTATGAATGTAAAATATGTGTATTTACTGTGACCTTTGACGTCTAACCCCAGGCCAGAGGAGTTTTTGGTTCCTGAGCTTCAGGCCACTGAAGAAGAGAAGAGTAAACTGGAGTCTGGACTGACGAACGGAGAAGAGCCCATGGATCAAGACCTGTCTGACGTGCCCACTAAATGCACCAGTACAACACAAACACTAGACATCAGGTGAGGACCTGCCTGCTCAACGCTTATCACATGGTATAAAAAAAAAAACCCTTGTTTGGCTATTATTACTAACCATGTTAGATGACATAAAACCCCATGAAATCAAAATTGGAGTTGACAAAATGAACCTTTACCACACATTTAAAAAGTACAGTTTTCCTCTACCTCAAAAGGTAATGACTCATGCAAGAATTTCCCTCCCCTTAATATCATCTGTAACCGATTTTGTGACCTACAGATGCCTTTTTTTTCTTTTCTTTGAGTTGTTTAGACCCACCAAGAGCTTTCATTGTTTCAGTCTTTTGAAACAGTCCTGTGGAATTTGAAATTGCGGTTAAATATTGGTGTTTCTTTTATTATTGTTATTGTTATTATTATTTTTTACTTAAAGGAGCACCAAGTCATTTTTTCTTCATTAAAAAAGCTGTACTCCTTAAGATATTATAATTTTGAAACATATGTAGGAAAACATGAACACACATTAAAATGAAGACTCCAGTCACATCAGTAACCTTATAAAAGCTGTTTTATTCTACATGGAGAGGGTCCGCACATGGGGGCTGCCATGTTAGAATCACGTGACCAGGCAAATACTACTCGCTTGATCTCAGTAACCATCCTGTTATTTGACACTTTTACTATTGATTATAGTAACCATGGCTGACTGTGTATTGTGAATTTTTACATTGGCATCAGTAACTGAAAACTATTGCATTTGAATGTTGCTGCATCCAGGCCACTAGGTGTCAGTGTAAGTCTAAGATGACATGAACAAGAACTTAGTGCACCTTTAAATCAGTCCAGAATAATTTCGATATGGCAAAAAATAAAGTCTCGATTTTATCAAACTTATGGACGATTCACAACGATTTCATCAATATGCGCACGCCGAGGCCAGTTATGGTCTTATGGTCTTGTATATATACTGTATATATTATTTATATTATATTTTAACCTGGATTTTGTCATGAAAATAGCCCTAGAAGCTGACATGGCATTAAGAAACAAACAAACAGTATTAAAAAATAAATAAAATAAATAAATCTCCATCAGTGTTTTAATTATTTATATATTCTTTTTAGGGCTGGAAAATGTAACACGTTAATTTCTGTGATTAATAGTTGACTGTTAAACTTCACTAAAGTTTTTCCCCACTTCTTGTGGCTAAAACTGACAAACATAAATTTAGGAAGTACACGCTCGACTCAACTGTGGAGCAGTTCACGCTTATTCATTACGTGCAACGCATGTCCTCTGCATAATAAACACTGGACATATTTACTGTAGGGAGAATGGAGACTTCACCCGCAAGTGGTGAGCCAGGTGTGGGAGAATAGTTTTTTTTCTGTAATAGTTTTGGGTTCCCTCTCAATAAATTTTGCGTTTCATCGCAATAACTTTGCCATGGTTTTACTACATAACCATATTTTAACCATGATATTTGTAGTGAAACCAAGTAACAATACAGGAAAACGAAAACTAATTTTTGTGGTTACTATGGTTTTACCACAAATACCATGGTTAATATATAAGAAGTAAAACTATAACGACAATATTAACCATGATTAATCTGTATTAAAACCATGGTTTCCACCAAAAACTACGGTTACTACAGTCTACGAGTACAAGATTACTTAAGTAAACCCACAGTCAATTTATTCAGAGGGAACGTAAAACTATAAACTAGTATCCATGTAGTTATCATGTTTTTGTCTTAAACCACAGGTTTACAACAGGATCATAATACTGTAGTAATCGTGATTGTAGTAACAATGTTTTTACTATACTGTACCATGGTTTTACTATAGTCATATTGTAGTTACCATGACTGTAGTAGAAAGCATGGTTTTACTATAGTAACATTGAAGTAACTATGAAAAGTAAGCATGTTTTTTGATGGAAACCATGGTTTTAATACAGTATACAGTATCCATATAGTAACCATGGTTTTAGTATAGATCAACCATGGTTAATCTTGTGGTTACTATGGTATTACTACAAATATCATGGTTAAAATATGGTTGCAATAAATTTACTATGGTTTTACTATAGTAGGGCAACGCCAAACTGTTTCAGAAAAAAAATTCCCACCCTGTCCTCTAGCTTTGTGCGACCCTCGTACTTCTGCCTCCGCGGACATTGTGTTTTGGCTTCGCTATACGCAACACATAATTTAATTTAATTTATTTTAAACTAACTGATCTCAGTTCAGAAGACTCTGGGCTTTCAGTAAAGGGTTAAACTTTCAATGTACAGAGTCATGTGACAAACAAAATGACGCCGACCACAGCGGAGTATGACTTTGGGAGAAATACCAACAAAACTACATCTGGTAAGGAACATAAGTTTTTTGCATTGAAACCTGTTTGAGTCATAAGACAAGAGCCTCTAGTTTTATCCTATATGCCATTTTAAAAATTGGATTGATTTGTCATGAAACAGCACGCTGACTGTTGACAAACACAATGACTACGTAAGAGGAGTATCGGGATATTTTTTCCTTTGAAATCCTATATTTACTGTGTATTTTTACACTGAGGGGAAAAAATGGCTTTCAGAGGCTTTATATGGAGTTAGGATGAAAATAAGGTGCATTTCGAACTGTTCTGAGACCAGTGCAGACAGACAGCACACTGGAGGTTAAGTCATTCACTAAATGGGGAGCAAGGGAGCATCCTATAGCTCTCTATGCAGCTAAGTCTATTCACTCCTAAAGTTCAGTTTCAGGCTGCAGATGATGTTTGCACCACTCAACATGTTTGGCAGACATGGGAAAATGATAATCAGTACGTAGATTGAGAATTTATAATGTTTCATTTTATTTTAACATGGTTGGCAGTGATTAGATGATGCTGGCCATTACTTTGAATCAGAATTATTTATGCTGATTTCTTATTGGTAAAATGCTTCAGCACTGGCTATACTTGTTTGTTTGACAGTGAAAAGAGAGAACATTGAGATTTTGTTGCCAAAGTAGAAAAACATTACATAAGTCAAAGCAAGTCAAATAATTTTTATTTGTATCGTTTTTTTATTTGTGCTTTTCCCAGTACAAATTGTTCCAAAACAGCTTTACAGAAAATCGGCGGAATTGTCTGTACAGTCTTAAAACATGAATAACCAACACTCCTGGAAACATGATAAACATGAAGACTTTCTATAGCTTGATATTTCTTTTTAAATTCACAACTAGTCCCGTTGTCCACATATGAGGACATACATTTTTAGGAAAACTATTTGCTCTAGAAATTTTGTTTTTTTTGGCATGTTTATTAGGTGCTACTAGTTACAAATCAAAATGGAAAATGCACACAGCAGTCACGCCTGGGTCTCAGGGGGCTAGAGGGCTCTGTACTTTTCGTATCGCCCAAAAACACTCGCTCACTGTCATCTGAACCAGTGTTGAAAACAAAAATGCACAATGGATACTGAACAGCAGCCAGAGAAAATAACAGGTTTAAGGATTTTAAACTTCAATTAGTTTGATTTTCTGTAGTGTCTTAATGCATTGGCAATGTACACTTAAGTTTCTCTTCCCAGTAAAGCTTGATATGATTTGAATCTGCCCTGTTGATCCTATTATTAAAAAAAAGTCCCCTGGAAAACACCAGAAGACTTTCATTACAACATGTCCACTGATTTTATGGCATTTTATACGTGTATAAAAATATGTCTAATTAACTATCCGCAAAATTCTTACATTTTAACATGTACGTATTTAAATATTATTTACGTTAACATAAAGGATAACTAACCAATTTCTTGCAAGTTCTTTAGGCAAAGAATAACGTAAATATTTTTATGATTATATTTTAATTATTTTTCTTTTTTTAATGTACCGTTTACCATGATTAATTGCGATTAATCACAGAAAACTGTGTGATTAGTCAAGTCAAGTGTCAAGTGGCTTTTATTGTCATTTCAACCATATACAGCTAGTATAGTACACAGTAAAACGAAACAATGTTCCTCCAGGACCATGGTGCTACATAGAACAACATAAAACAAACACAGAACTACATGAGACTACATTTTGATGAATGAGTTAGTTACAATTTTCCTATCGATTCACACTCCTAATTATTTTCTGTTATGTATTGTGGAATTGCTCTAACATTAAGTAGCAATGACCCAGAAATGCACCATTCATTCATTCATTTATTCATTCATTTTGACCTCAGAGCTCGAGTAACGTACATTGACTATGAGGGCCGTTCTGACGGAGACTCCATTAAGAAAATCATAAATCAGATGAAACCCAGACAGCTAGTGATCGTTCATGGTCCACCTGAGTCCAGTCTGGATCTGGCCGAGTCCTGTAAGGCCTTCAGCGGGAAAGACATCAAAATTTACACACCAAAACTACAGGAGACTGTAGATGCCACCAGCGAGACGCACATTTACCAGGTAACAATCCCTTTCTGTTCACCCAGAACTCCAAACGCGTGTGTGATGCATAAATTACCCGCTTCAGCTTTAAGATTGCATTTAAATTTAGTTTAACTCCTGTCTTTTTAAGTGACTGATAATGAGCTGTAAATGTGTCGTCTCGCTTTGTTTTCGTAGGTGAGACTGAAAGACTCTCTGGTGAGCTCACTTCAGTTCTGTAAAGCCAAAGGCACAGAGCTGGCCTGGATCGACGGCGTTCTGGACATGCGTGTGGAAAAGGTGGACACGGGCATCATCGCAGAGATGGGCGAGACAAAAGACGAGGCTGAGGATGCAGATCTGACCATGGACGTCTCGACAGACCTGACGACAGAGCCCAGCGCTGTGGCTAACCAGCACGCCATGAAGACTCTGTTCGGAGAGGATGACAAGGAGATATCGGAGGAAAGTGACATCATACCCACCCTCGAACCCCTGCCTGCACATGAAGTGAGTGAGAGAGAAAAGATGAGCACAGACAATCATTTTGACTTCATTTAATACGTGGAAACAAATGGAATTTGTTGACTTGTATTGGAAGTCTATGGGGCAAGCGTCCCGGATGGCTTAAAAGCAGAAATTTTACACTTAAAAGGAATATTCCCGGTTCAATGCAAGTTAAGCTATATTGACAATCTTTTGTGGTCAACGTTATGTTCGAGTCATCCCATGTTTATTAAAAAAAAAAAAAAGAGCATAAATTGCGGTTCCAGTGAGGCACTGACAATGGAAGTCAATGGGGCCAGTCCGTAAATGTTAAAATACTCACTGTTTCAAAAGTATAGCCACAAGTTGTAAAGATTATATGTATTAACATGATTTTAGTGTGATAAAATCAACCTCGTTGTCTTGACACAATGCCAGTAAACCCTGATAGCGATTTTATCACACTAATATTTAGTCGAAAACAGATTTATTGCACTAAAATCATGTTAACATGTATAATGTTTGTTTTATGGCTATTCATTCATCCAATTTGTGTGTTTTATTGATTATGGACTGGCCTCATTCACTTTCATTGTAAGTGCCTCACTGGAACTGCAATTTATTACGAGTTGAGAATATTTTCTTTGGAAGTCAACATTATGCTACATATGCTATCGATTCAGTTTTATGTCAACATTCCTTTAACATTTAAACTAGGGCTGTCAATCGATTAAATAAAAAAATAATAAGAGATATTTTGTATTTAAAATAAATTACATGAAATGTCAGTTAATTAATCGAATTAAAAGCAGTTAATCGCGTATATAAATAATTGCAGAGAAAGGCCGTCAAATAACAATTCAATATATAATGATTAAATAATTATAAATACATAAATAAAATACATAAAAATGCCTGACGTTGTGGCAGATGAGTAAAGCATTGATGAGACAATACAAAAAGTGTTTTTAGAAGCCGATATATTTTTTTATTTACATTTTATTGAACATAAGCCTCTCATTGGCCTACAGTCCACCATAATTAAGTTTTTTAACTGAATTCATCAATCTGTCCGAAATAGATTTATTATAAGGGCTTTTATAAGGACGCATCAATGTACACGTGTTTGACAAACACTTTTGGAGCATCTTACTTCAGTTGTGTCACGTCATAAACGCAGTGTTTTTAGGTCGCTGTGTCCAGTTAAGCCTAAACATAGTTTACAACTTGTTTTTGGCTTTGCGCTCCATCCAGCTGTGTTTGAACGCTAATACACATTCTCATCTTGTGCTGTCGCTAGTTTCAAGCAAACCTGAGCACGTTGCCTCTACAGTTGGAGTTTCTCTTACTGCCCCCTGCTGAAAACAGGTGGTACTTCAAGCTTTAATTGCTCTGGAATATTCCTTGTTGCGGTCCAGGGACATGGTTAATTGCGTACATTTTTTAAACACATAATTTTTATATAATTAATCACATTAAATTAACAGCTCTTATTTTAACATTTTATTATTTAATCTGTAATGTTGTCTTTCTGGTATTCTAACAACAAACTATAAAAGGTATGTCTTCCATGTTAATCAGTTTTTGTCCTAACCAGTCATCATACCGTCAATCGCTTGGTTTCTTTTTCTGTGGCATCGCGCTACCTAGCCGTGCCTGCCATGGAATCTCATTGGTCCAAAATCCTGTACATTTAAACATCAAATATGTTCTGATTGGCTGTGAATGCACCACGTTGGACAGCATAATAGCATTCAGTCTTGACAGAAAGATTGATTGTCGCATCGTGTCTGGTTAGGACACAGTCTTAAACAGCAACTAAAACTGCAGTTTGCTGCAATGCAGAGAGAATAGAGGAAAATATAATGGATAGACCATGAAAGAAGTTTAAATAAAGCTCTTCAAAAAACGGCTCATCAGACATCAGGAGAAACAGGGATAAAAATAGATGTTCTGACTGAAGAATCTCAACATCCCATCAAAGACTCTAGAGAGTCTATGAAAGAAAACAACGTTCTGCCCCCAACTAAATCGGCTTCTGTTTAGTGAGTGTGGTAGATGGTGTTAAAAGCATTTTAATGTTTTCCAGGTTCCGGGTCATCAGTCTGTTTTCATCAACGAACCACGACTGTCGGACTTTAAACAGGTTCTGCTACGCGAAGGAATCCAGGCGGAGTTTGTCGGTGGCGTGCTCGTCTGTAATAATCTGGTTGCCGTCAGGAGGGTGAGTCAAATTAGATTACATGTGTATAGTTCTCATTCAAATCTCATGTTGTGCTGAGGATCTGTTAGGGATTTATTTGTTTATTTTTTCCCCTTTTTCTCCCAATTTGAAATGCCCAATTCCCAATGTACTTTTAAGTCCTCGTGGTCGCGTAGTGATTCACCTCAGTCCAGGTGGCGGAGGACGAATCCCAGTTGCCTCCACGTCAGAGACCGTCAACCCGCGCATCTTATCACGTGGCTTGTTGAGCGCGTTGCCACGGAGACATAGCGCGTGTGGAGGCTTCACGCCATCCACCGCAGCAACCATGCTCAACTCACCACGCGCCCCACCGAGAACGAACCACATTATAGCGACCACGAGGTGTTTACCCCATGTGACTTTACCCTCCCTAGCAACCGGGCCAATTTAGTTGCTTAGGAGACCTGGCTGGATTCCCCCTGGGATTCGAACTAGCGAGCTAGCGAACTCCAGGGGTGGTAGCCAGCGTCTGTTAGGGATTTTTGATGATTTTTCAGCATTGCCTCCTTGAACATTGCATTTATAGAAGGAATGCACTGATGAATCGTCCACCGATATTTTATGGACAAATTTACCAAAACCATAAATAAATGCATAATGTGTTGCGTTTTATAAAGTTTATGATAATATAATTATTGTGTAATATAATATTAATATAAAGAAATATTTACTAAACTAAGGTGATGGAAAAGGCAGATAACCGATTAATGGTCGATCGTTTTTAAAATAGATTAATAGAATGTTAAAAAAATAATCTGCATAGATTTTTACCGATTACCGTACGTTCCAAAAAGCAATGATCGGCACAAATTTAATCAGAAAAACAGACTCATCGCTCTACCTCTATCATAATATGTAAAAAAAAATTATGGAAATTCTTTATTATTAGAATGAAGAAAAAAGATTTGTACATCTTTTGTACTTTTTTAAAAAAAAAATAATAATTTAAGACTAATTTCTAAGCAAAACAGTGATCTGATGACAAAATAAGGTAAGCAGCAAAATATCTGTATCGTTTTATAAGAGAGTTTTAAAAATTAACTTAAAAGTAACTTTTGCTACACAGCAAATTAGTGTCCAGTACAATGGGCCAATCAGAAGAAGCTGGGGGCATTGCAACATTCTCTAGTTTATTAATTACAGCAGTAGTTGTAATATTTAGGTAATATAAAAGAGACTTTTGTTGTTGCAAAGTCTTATTTTGGGAATTGTGCGACGTAGCATCGAGAAACTACATCAAACATTTTGTAGCTAACAGTTTTTCCAACTAGCTCACTTTATGAATAAATGCCGACAAGTCTGGCGACAAATGCATCTCAAGACCCCTGTGTGTTCTAGGGCTGTACCGATGCAATCATGTAGTGATATACTGTGTCTGCATTTTATTCCAGTTTCTTTCTCTCTTTCTAGCTAGTTGCTTTAGAATACTGAGCTTGCTGACTTGTGTTTCTCTTCCTTTCCATCTTTCAGACTGAAGCAGGCCGTATCTGTCTGGAAGGGTGTCATTGTGATGACTACTACAGGATTCGTGAGCTGTTGTACCTGCAGTACGCTGTAGTTTAGCTCTTCAGTCGGAGCTCATCTCAGTGTAATTGGGACTACAACTCCAGCCATCCCCTTATTTCCCTTTACTTTTGTACTTTTGTAGCTTTTGAGTTGTGTATATTTTTTTTATTTGTTTATCCCAATTTACATGGCAGATGCTCTCTTAAAGTGACCCAAGATTAGAGCGTCTGTGTGAACTATAGAAGAATCGTTGCTACAGTGCTTTTCAGAATTGCTTAATGCAAATAAATGTTTATGGCTTTTTTTTTACCCCTTGTTTTGTTCACTGATAAACCTCAGTTTTCATAATGAAACATTGTGTCAGTTTATTCATTTTGTTTATTTAACTCAATAAACATGATACGCCCGGTGACTTACCACATTTGGCAAAATGTGAAGTATACAACAGAGCTCACTGCACTAAGTACTTATCTCTTTCTCCCATTTCCAGTGAGACGACTGAACAATTAAGATTAACCATCATTTTGTAACATCTCTGTTCACTTTTTCTTTTATGAGACTGCCAAAATCGAAGACATTTTTACACATATGTGAATTAAAATGCAAATAACTATATTTGCGAGAATTTATTTTTGATGGGCTTCAGAGAACTGAACGTAGTAATGGCGTTTACGTGAACGCATGCTATAGCGCCCCTTGTGGCAACTCTGTGTTATGAATTGCATTCTGGTATGTTTCCAGTTTTACAGTACATTCAGTGTAAACATTTTATAACCATGTTCCCTGGAAATTAAACCCATGACATTGCTAGTGTCATTCGCTATAGGATATTGAAAGGAAATGTTAATAATAGTTCTCCATAAAATGACACCATGGTATATTTTTCATTCTTATAAGAACTGTAATGGTGTCCTTCATATCATCTTTCAGGTCATAACATATCCATTATATTGCGTTTATTCCATGACCTGAAGATCTGACCCTGGGTCACAGCCTTCTGTTATATTCATCATAAATATTTCCAGCACTGCTAATCCTGAGTCAGCTGTTTTTGGCAAAATCAGCCAGCAATGCTAATGTTACGTCCCAGATATTCATTACATTTTGCATTCTCATCTTTATACAAAGTAATGGATGTTAAAATGGAGTAAGGGCCGTTCAGACCAAACTCGTTCTTGCATTAAAAACAAAGCTAAGCACGACTAATGGAATGGATTGCAGGTATCTCAAGATGCTATTTTAACAATGGAAGTTCTTTTAAGGGGGCAGTTTACATCAAATGCGTTCCTATTTAAAACTCAGCAAGATTGACGTCTTAATCAAAAAAAAGATCACTTTGATTCAGTGTCTCCAACAGGTGTGCCACATTTTAAGACGCCTTTTTAGGTTAAAAATTACTTCAAATGTTAAAAATGCATCTTCAGACACCTAGTTTCTGTTCTGTTCGTAGCGCTGCATCTATCTTTTTAAGCACAAGGATGTGTTTGGTGTGAATGGCCCCCTAACGACATATTGTCTTATAAGCATGGTGTATGGCAAGCCGAATTGACTTTTAATTCCAACTACACATCAGCTATGTAAAAATCTACATTTTTGATATCATATAATTTTAATTAAATCCATAATTTCATTATAAATATCTGTAATTGCATTTTGAATGGGAGTGAATGGCAGGTAATAGTGAAATTTTACTATTGAAAACGCAGTTACAGATATCGAGAATTATGTTTTTGATAGTCGGATCTCATGAACATTACATGACCGTGGCAACATTTTCACTAAGCGAAATTACGTGCTTCATAACATGTTTCACTGCAGTTTCCCGGGGGGCGCTAAAAGCGAGTGAAATTGTGTCGTCATCAGATGAGGTTTTTAGGGTGAATTTATGATGGAAGTTTTAATGAGTGAAAATGTACCACCATAACCTAAAACTTCAACCTAAACAATAGTGTCCTAAAATCAAATGAGAAGCAAACAAAACATGTCTTTTTATTTATGTCTTTACCCGTACCCAACAACTAAACCCAACCTATAGTGTCCTAAAATCAAGTGCGACATCAAAAGCATATTTCCTAAAGAAAACATCATTTGGTGTTGCTTCTATGACGATTTTGTCTCACTTGTCAGCTTGCGTGCTTGGCTGTGCTCGAACCTTGTACCTCCGAGTCCAAAGTACAATACACTATCAGGTGAGCTACCATGCAAGCTAATCACATTGGAATAAGTGTGTAAATATTTACTGGTCTGCAATACAAGCGTTAAAATGTATAGTTTTTCAAATGATGCGTTACAGTAAAAGTGCTTTGAAATCATAAAATAGCAGTGTGAGAGTAATGGAACGAAAAATACATGCTTATAAAGCCATAATCAGCCACTGTACTCTTGATTTGTGTGAAAATGAATAAAACACACTGTTGCTGTAGTGCCTTGTGTTAATTTTATTGGGAAACTACAGCAAAACTGGATGCAGCACGTAAAACAGCAAAAATTTAGCTATAGTAACACGTTCATTTTATGACACTAGGTTGGTTTTTCACTAATTAAAATTACATTGATGATATCAAGAGTGTTTTACTGAGAGTGATGCTATGTTTGATATCAAGAATTATGTTTTTTTTTTTTTTTACTATAGTTGAAATTTCATTTTTGATATTAAGAGTGTGTATTTCTGGTGAGGACGTCTGATAGTAATTTAATTACCGTTTTTACTTGTGAAAATGTAAAATGTGAAAAATAATTCTATCAAGAATTAGCATTTAAACTAGTGGAAATCAACTAAATGATATCCATCATTCATATCCTGCATGATTAAAGGTCAATTCGGCTTGCCATACACGATGTTTAAGTAAACAATTAAAAAACAGCAGAGACACATGCAAAAATGTGCTTGGTTTGAAAGTCCCCTTAGTCACTTCTTTTTAAAGAAAATCTAATTCACTCTTTTGGGACAATTTCTTTGAGAATTTTTATATGTAATTTAGCTGACATCTGATGTGAATTGGGCCCAAACTTTGTCCTCTCGTGTTTTGTCACCCAGAGTAAGTCCACTCCAGTAATCCTCTGTAAGAGTGTTGGAGAGATTTAGAAAACGTGAGAGAGATTCTTCTGTAAAATGGAACGTGATTCTCGCTTTGCCTTTCTGATTTCATTTTGATAATTGACAGTGACCAGCAGAAATGTCCATCAGCTAATCCTCTTAGTGCCCATAATGCTGACTGCACTTTAATGGACCCCAACAGCTGAACTGAACTACAACAGCAGATGGTGCAGAAATGGACCGATATGTTCCATCTGCAGAGGGTTTACACATCACAGCAGTGAATCTATAGTATGTTAGTGACTAGACATTAACTCTGTTCCAAATCCTAATGAGCTACCTGCCTAGACAGTATTTTAAGGCATCAAAGACGTGCTCCTGATGTGAATGCTGTTTCAAAAGGTAGATAAAATCTTTTGATGAAAATTTAAGGCAGCACTGCACGTCTTTCCCAGAAATCCATTAGGCAATGTTGTCCATTCATGGCGCCAATTTCATCTAAGATGGCAGACAAGTAACATGCTGACTGTAAATTTCATTCAGTTCCAGCGTTATCTCCAATAATAGTTTAGTCTAATATTAAATGGCTATTTTATCCAGTATGTGTGTGTGCTATGCATGTTATACTTCTTAGCATATCTAAGATCGAGAGTTCTGGAAAACTTGCCGCAAATTCACCACTTATTATCTTCACACACAAATTAGCTTTGCGTCGGAAAAAGTTTTGCTGCAGGTTCACCACTACCGGTGATGAGCTGCAAACTTCTGGCAAACATTTGCGGTGAATCGCAAGCTCATTTGCATTTGATGATAATGATTGGGAAATTTGCTGCAAGTTTGTCAGAACTCTAGATTTTCTTTAAGGGTTAATGCAGAGATTATTTAGCAGAGACGGGCCACTTCTATTTAAATGAATGGGAGAAATTGGGACGCCCAACCAAGAAGCTCTAGCACCTAACGGTCAACGGATATAGAAATGAATTCCCGCCTTACAGGTAAAAGAGCCAATCACCTTTAAGATACAGACATCACCCGTCAATCAACTCGCTAACGTTCATGCGCATTAGCTATAAAATCTGGAAAAATGTTGTTTTTGCGTAATATGCGGTAAAGAAGCACAATTTATGATTCCATTATTATCAAATTTTATTGCCGATTTGAAATATTTCCTTTGATTGTAATCTTGACCAACCGTTTTTGAGATTTCGGTGTTCCCCCATTCAAGTAGGTAGGAGTTGCATTGGCAAGACTGGATATATCCTCCCGAGAGCGTTCTAAAGATGGCCGACAGTGGACTGACTTGCTAGAACGACTTTGGTTGATGCCAAATGTCAGAGTTTCCATTTCAGTTTGATGGTGCCTTAGAAGACAGCTGAATGCTGGTTATATAGCTAGGCTGCTCAGTGCTCAGTAGGTTCTGGAAAAGCTAATATATCTCTGTTCATGTTTTATGAAGTTAGAAGTGCAAATTTATTATTTTGGCACAGTTATACTGTAGGTGGTCTAGACCGTTGGTTTATCCACTGCTAAGTAGCAGGTAATTAGCAATAGTGTTTTTGGATAAGTTCTGTAAAATTCCATCTAAAACTATTCAACGCTCACAGGACATCCATAGACAGGTGTTTCTTCATCTTTGGGCAATTTCATCAAAACAAACATCACATTTTTTCTTTTTGCTATATGAAATGTCTTTTATAAATTTGACAGTTTTAGCCTTGTCCCAGTCCCAGAATTTAAATATTAAACTATGAAATCCATTCTAATAATGCCGAATCTAAACAAAGAGTGAAATAAACAAACCATTTGAATATTTATTGTCTGAAAATTTCTGTCAATTTTCAGAAACCAGTGTCATTTTCACCTCACCAAACAATTTTGCTTTAAGATTTTAATTTACTATTTTTCCAAACGATAATGTGCTTGTTTGAGATGTTTGAAGAAAACTAATTAAATATCACTTGTGAGCAGAATATTTTTAATGGGTGTCATTTCCAATCAAGCTGTAATTTTGCATAAAGTGTGAAAATATTAATTATGTGCATTTAGGATACATAAAACGTTAGCTATAAAATTAGCCTTAGCAAGAAAAAGTCCCAGACACATAAAAAGAGCAGAACCGTGTCTGATAATATGATAGACAGTAACAGTTACTAAGATAGGATTGGATAGGATAGGATTATATTTGTTAAAGTGGGCAAAAGGTCAATTGTTTGGTATGTGGAATTGTTTGGTAATAATTTGTGTCACTTTAACCTACAAGCTATACTTAGTATACTGTAACACGCAACCTTTTAAGGGCTCTGAGATGGATTTCATTTCACTAGATACAGTATTTACATCCCCCATGCTGAATCGCTTTACACTGATGAACAAATAATCAGTGAGATTTAATGTAATGATATACAAGAGATGTGTTGAGGAGCTTATTCACCACGGTAAACATGCAACAAATAATCTCTAAACAATAACCTTTGATTGACTTCTTATTAAAAATCCACAGTCACTGCATTGCATCTTTATACAAGATATTGATTGAGTCTTTTCACAGAGACAGAGCATCAATAGCAGTGCTATTTTTCAAAGAGTACAAGATGATTCCTCAATATCTTGACATGTTCCTCCTCTCAGCAGATGGGCAAGATTTTTGTGCCCACCCATGGCTAATCGACTGTAGTTTTTAGCAAGGCGTGAGTGAATAACATAATTTGTGTGGGAACTCTTCACAGTGGACCACAATCCTCATTACACCTACCACACTTTGGCAAAAACTAGGTTTTTACATTTTATGATGAAAATGTGAGAAGTGTTTGCTTGTGCAAAACTCGATGCCACAACATTAGGGTGCTGTGGGTGGTTGCCAGGGCGTCGCTGTGTGATTTCTGAGGTGTTCTGAATGGGTTAAAGAGCATTTTAATGTGGTTGCTAGGTGGTTGCTTAATTGCTCAAGTCAAAAGAGGCCAAACCCAAGTCTCTGACATGGAGGCCAAACGTAAAATTAATCTTCAAGAGGTGTATTCAGACCTGATATTGTTGTAGCTTTTATTACATTGACATGAACTGGTATTAAATGACTGTTTTAACTTTTGATAAGATTTTAGAAAAACTACATATCTATGCCTAAATTTTACCAATAGTTAACAAAATCCATCCATCCATCCAATTTTTCCACACTCAATAATCCGTCCATTCATTCATCCATCCATCCATCCAATTTTTCACACTCAATAGTCTGTTCATCCATCCATCCATCCATCCATCCATCCATCCAATTTTTCACACTCAATAGTCCTTCTGTCAATCCATCCATCCATCCATCCAATTTTTCATACTCAATAGTCTGTCCGTCCATCCATCCATCTGTCTAATTTTGTACACTCAATAGTCCGTCCATCCATTCATCCATCCATCCAATTTTTCACACTCAATAGTCTGTCCATCCATCCATCCATCCAATTTTTTTTACACTCAATAGTCCGTCCATCCATCCATCCATCCATCCATCCGTCCATCCAGTTTCACATTCAATAGTCCATCCATCCAATTTTTCACACTCAATAGTCCGTCCATCCATCCATCCATCCTATTTTTTACACTCAATAGTCCATCCAACCATCCATCCATCCATCTATCCAATTTTTTACTCAATAGTCCATTCGTCCATCCATCCAATTTTTCACACTCAGTATTTCGTCCATCCATCCAGCCATCCATCATCCATCCATCCAATTTTTCACACTCAATAGTCCATCCAACCATCTATCCATCCATCCAGTTTTTCACTCAATAGGTCATCCGTCCATCCATTCAATTTTTCACACTCAATAGTCCATCCATCCTTCCATCCATCCAATTTTTTACACTCAATAGTCCGTCCATCCATCCATCCATCCATCCATCCGTCCATCCAGTTTCACATTCAATAGTCCATCCATCCAATTTTTCACACTCAATAGTCCGTCCATCCATCCATCCATCCTATTTTTTACACTCAATAGTCCATCCAACCATCCATCCATCCATCTATCCAATTTTTTACTCAATAGTCCATCCGTCCATCCATCCAATTTTTCACACTCAGTATTTCGTCCATCCACCCAGCCATCCATCATCCATCCATCCAATTTTTCACACTCAATAGTCCATCCAACCATCTATCCATCCATCCAGTTTTTCACTCAATAGGTCATCCGTCCATCCATTCAATTTTTCACACTCAATAGTCCATCCATCCTTCCATCCATCCAATTTTTCACACTCAATAGTCCATCCATCTATCCATCTGTCCAATTTTTCACACTCAATAGTCCGTCCGTCCATCCATCCAATTTTTCACACTCAATATTCCGTCCATCCATCCAGCCATCCATCCATCCATCCAATGTTTTACACTCAATAGTCCATCCAACCATCCATCCATCCATCTATCCAATTTTTCACTCAATAGGTCATCTGTCCATCCATCCAATTTTTCACACTCAATAGTCCATCCATCCTTCCATCCATCCAATTTTTCACACTCAATAGTCCATCCATCTGTCCATCTGTCCAATTTTTCACACTCAATAGTCCATCCATCTATCCATCTGTCCAATTTTTCACACTCAATAGTCCATCCATCCTTCCATCCATCTAATTTTTCACACTCAATAGTCCATCCGTCCATCCATCTGTCCAATTTTTCACACTCAATTGTCCATCCATCCATCCTTCCATCCATCCATCCGTCCATCCAATTTTTCCCACTCAATAGTCCGTCCATCCATCCGTCCAATTTTCACAAAGTATATTTTCAGATTGAAACAGTAAAATCTACACACATAAGGCATTTGAAAAGTACCAAATGTAAACAATAAAGTCCTGGTAAAAAAAAAAAAAAAAATCAATTCAGTTTTAATGAGACCTTCATATAACAAAAAAAAACAAAAAACAAAAAAAAAAAAGAGAAAAGTTGAGATCTATTAGTTTTAATAAAAATCATTAAAATTTACATGCATACACGATGTTGTATATAGTATGCTTATTTCATTTTAATGCTTAGATTGAGTTAAAGATGAGGCCTTCTAACCACTGATACTATTCATTCATGTGCTTCAATTGCAGATAATTATTTATTAAAAAGTGGCAGAGTTGAATGAAATATGAATGAAATAATTTAGCTCACAGTTGATAAATAAGGATGGAAACCCCTGGTAAATATGTCAAAGTACAATGGTATGATACCATACCTTTACAATCATACTGCCACGGTATTTTGTAAGGGCAAAGTCTTTGTTGTTTCTATTTCAAAGAAAAACACAGTAATAAATGATAATGGAAAAACATATATTAAAGTCTGACAGGGTAAAGGATGACACTGCATTGGTATCAGCAACTTCTCCGCAAAATATTCTGAGTTGAAATGGAGCTTGAAATTATGGTTTCCTTCCATTTATTCACAAAACTCTTAAATAAATAAATGATCATATAGCTTTGTGATAGCATTTTTGTTTTCATATAGCATATAGAGTTTGTTGCTGGTCTGTGATTTTTTTCCATTTGTTTTTCATGTTTTGTTGTTTCAGTTAAATAACCATTTTCATTTTCACTTACTACATACTGTAAGTTTTGTACAACAAAAGTTACAGCGAATGATGCAATGGTTTCAGAGAGCACTGAATACTATGGCAAAAACAATTATGGTTGTACCAAGCTACAGTGATGAAATCAGATGGTAATACCATTGTGCTTTACTATGATACTGAAATTCATATACTGTAACATGGTATTTACATGGTACTTTAGAAACTTTCAAGGTGTTTTCAGGGTGATTCTTTAAGCGTTCTCCTATACTGAACTGCAGTTGCGACACAAACAAGCAATTGTATTTCAACATGTTAGATTTGGTGTTTCAGATACCTGTAAATGGATTTCAGATATCAATAAGTTGAAGAGTAATTAAAAATATATTAAAAAGCTTTCTAGTTACAATCACATTACAGTTATCTGAAATTAACATTGCCACTATAGTGAAAACCAAATTACAGATGAGCAGTTTTACTATTCAAATATTGATAAAAGGGATGGACATTTGCACTAGTAACAATGTAATTACTGCATCAAAAATGATAATTTTTTAAGTACATAGCTGATGTGTGAAATTGGAATTTCAACTAGTAGGAAAGTAATTATAGGTATCTATAGGAGTGAATAACAGAACATTGTGAAATTATACTAGTGAAAATGTAGTTACCGATATAAAAAAATACACCTTTTACTAGTTGAAGTTCCATTTTTTATCTCAAGAATTATTGTTTTTATTAGTGCAAATGTAATTACTAATGAGCATTTAAAAATTTTGCATATTCACTAGTGGATACCAACAGTATAATTCATATGGTGCATATGATTAAATGTTCAAATGGTTTGCAAAAGTAATGGGCAAGCATCTACAGTACATGCGTCAAGTTTTTTTTTTTTTTTTTTTTACTTAAACTGTATATGACCTAACCCTGATAAAGAAAAGCTGTTCAATGCGTTTACATGACCACACAAGTAGTCAGCTTATTAAGCATAATTGTTGTAAGATCTTGCACGCAAGTGCTGTTTGTTGAGTGTAAGGAGCCTGATGCAAGCCAGTGTCTTCTGATACTGTTGACTCTTGTGTGAGTGTGTGTTTGTGTGTTTGTGCTGTCCAAACAAACTTCACCACACCACTGTAACTGCGTCTCATGATTATTATGAATATTTTATCCTCCCTCCAGTGATGCATGAGCTTTCAGATGCATAAAATTTGAAATATACCAGTGGGACAGGAAACTCTGCGTGTGTGCACACTGTTTATGACATCAAAAATGCTGTCAGCAAACTTACATACGCACTCACTTCCTGTGGCGGCATCTTTCAGTGGAAAAAAATGAAAGTATATGTTACGCAACAGAATGCGCATGAGATTTTCTAAAACCTAACTTTACTTTCCGAGCCATTTTTGCGCGTATTTTTAACCAAAGTTGATATTTAGTGGATGTATGAAGTCAGTTCTTCTCAAGTTTACACAGGTGTCCTAGCAGAGAAATGCAAGCTTGAAGTACCACCTGTTTTCTCCAGGGGGCAGTAAGAAAAACTTCAGCTGTATAGACAACGCACAGCTTATACAGCGAAAAAACCAACGCTTCAGCAGACCGCACAACAGGACACATTCTTGCTCCGAACTAAGGGATCTCAAGACGTGTTCTTCTAAGTATTAAACTATGTTTAACTTGACACAGTGACCTAAAAATGGTATGTTTATGATGCGACGCAACCAAAATGAGATGCTCCAAAAGCGTCCGCCTGACACAGGTGTACATTGACGGGTCCTTACACAAGCCCTCATAATAAATCTCTGACTGACTGACAAATTCACTTGCAAAATGGATTGCTGTGAACTGTATGCCAGTGATTGGATTATGTTCAATAATATGCAAATTAAAAATACATTGGATTCTAAAGTTGCTTTTTGCATTGTCTTATCAACGCTTAACTCTGCCACAATAATGTAATGCATTTTAATTATCTGCTATATTATTATAATATAATATAATATTATATATTATATATATATATATATATATATATATATATATATATAGAGTTGGGAGGGTTACTTTGAAATGTATTCCACTACAGAATACATGATGTAAAATGTAATTTGTAACATATTTCGTTAGATTACTCAAGGTCAGTAACATATTCTAAATACTTTGGATTACTTCTTCAGCACTGGTAGATTTTTTCATTTGTTTTGACTATAAAAACCGAAATATCTTATGCAGTGTTGTTTCTAAAACAAGAGAAATCAAATTGATCTTGTTTTAAGGATTTTTAGATATTTTTACAGGAAAACAATACAAAAATTATTATCAAGAATATGATTTTTGCCCTAATATAAAAGGTCTTGCTAGAAAAAAAGAAATTATGATCCAATGTGAATTTTCTTGATAAAAAAAATATGATCGTGCCTGGTAACGTGCATGTAAAATGGCTAGAAATAGCATTTTAGCTTAGCGTAAAGCTGACAATTTACACAAGGTTTATTTCTATTTCTGCTGCTCCAAACTTACTTCAAGCTTACTTCTCTGTCTGCTTGTATGAATGTAACACATCATAAGAAAGTGTTTCACCGCTGTTCAAATGCACTTTGGATCACATCATTTATATGTATAAATGTTTTCCATCTGAAAGGACTAAATATTAAATGAAACAAATGACAATAAAATGCAAAGTAATCTCTTCAGTAATCAAAATACATTTTGAATGTAACTGTATTCTAATTACCAATGATTTAAATTGTATCTGTAGTGGAATACAGTTACTTATATTTTGTATTTTAAATACATAATCCCATTACATGTATTCCGTTACTCCCCAACCTTGTATATATATATATATACATTGGGGGTCAAAAGTTTGGAATAATGTACAGATTTTGCTCTTATGTAAAGAAATTGGTACTTTTATTCACCAAAGTGGCATTCAACTGATCACAATGTATAGTCAGGACATTAATAATGTGAACAATTACTATTACAATTTGAAAAATAATGTTCAGAACATTCTTAAACTACTTCAAAGAGTTCTCATCAAAAAATCCTCCATGTGCAGCAATGACAGCTTTGCAGATCCTTGACATTCTTGCTGTCAGTTTGTCCAGATACTCCGGTGACATTTTACCCCACACTTCCTGTAGCACTTGCCATAGATGTGACTGTCTTGTCGGGCACTTCTCACACACCTTACAGTCTAGCTGATCCCACAAAAGCTCAATGGAGTTAAGATCCATAACACTCTTTTCCAATTATCTGTTGTCCAATGTCTGTGTTTCTTTGCCCACTCTAACCTTTTCTTTTTGTTTTTCTGTTTCAAAAGTGGCTTTTTCTTTGCAATTCTTCCCATAAGACCTGCACCCCTGAGTCTTCTCTTTACTGTTGTACATGAAACTGGTGTTGAGCGGGTAGAATTCAATGAAGCTGTCAGCTGAGGACATGTGAGGCGTCTATTTCTCAAACTAGAGACTCTGATGTACTTATCCTCTTGTTTAGTTGTACATCTGTTCTTCCACATCTCTTTCTGTCCTTGTTAGAGCCAGTTGTCCTTTGTCTTTGAAGACTGTAGTGTACACCTTTGTATGAAATCTTCAGTTTTTGGGCAATTTCAAGCATTGTATAGCCTTCATTTGTCAAAACAATGATTGACTGATGAGTTTCTAGAGAAAGCTGTTTCTTTTTTTGACCTAATATTGACCTAATATTGACCTAAAGACATGCCAGTCTATTGCATACTGTGGCAACTCAAAAACAAACACAAAGACAATGTTAAGCTTCATTTAATGAACCAAATAGCTTTCAGCTGTGTTTGATATAATGGCAAGTGATTTTCTAGTAGCAAATGATCAATTTATCATGATTACTCAAGGATAAGGTGTTGGAGTGATGGCTGCTGTCTAGATTTGATCAAAAAATACTTTTTCAAATAGTGATGGTGCTGTTTTTTACATCAGTAATGTCCTGACTATACTTTACGATCAGTTGAATCCCACTTTGGTGAACTAAAGTACCAATTTCCTTCCGAAACAGCAAAATTTGTACATTATTCCAAACTTTTGGCCCCTACTGTATATATATATATATATATATATATATATATATATATATATATATATATATATATATATATGTTTTACCTCTCTAGTATCACCATGGTATTTTGTAGTAAAATCATAGTAACCACAAAATTAGCAATGGTTACTTTATTAACACCGTATTACTGTAGTAACCTTGGTTAATTGCATTAAAACTATATATGCTTCTTCAAAAAAACAACATGGTTAATACAATATTACTAGAGTAAAACCATAGTTAATTTTACTTGGATCAAACCTTTCTCCCAACTCCCTGACAGCCACTGTGACCAAATTACTGCAAGGCAATCAACCTTTATATTCATTTTTGTTTATTATTATAAGTAGAACTACAGTAAATATTAAAAGTGGAGACAGGAAACAGTGGGACAAAGCGGAATCGAACCCAGGTCATCCACACGAAAAAAAGCACTTCCACATCGTCATTACATCCATGCCACTGCAGCCACACTAGGGGGTGCAGTTTGTCTTCAATATCTGTTTCCACCAGATTACTGGAGTGCAAATAGCCGCGCTGTGTGGCAGGTGCTACTTACACCTAGTGTTTATCAGTCCGCCTGGAAACAAAGTTGTATTCACAGGGTACCAGGTTATTGCAACGAGCATTTGGGGATGAAATAATGACTGGCTTTGCCAAAGTTTGTCAGGTTGGTGGCATCAAATCTTTGAAAAATATATTCAGAGTTTTGTTTGTGGTTCTTTGGTAGCACATACAATAGAACTGTACATTCTGCTTGGTTTTTATTGTATTTATTTTAGGACTGTCGATTTAACATGCTAATTCAGTGCGATTAATGATATGAAATATAACGCATTAAAAAACACAATTAATTACGCAATTTATCACGCCCCTGATCTGTACGTAAATTTAGTAACAAGGAATGTTCCTACCATTGAGGCACTTCTAACTTGATGTACCACCTTGATGCAGTAGGGGGCAGTTAGCGCTCCAGCTGTACAGGCAACACACCTTGTAAAATGAGCAGCAGGCAGTTCAGCATTCCACAGTCGCGCATGCATGCATGAAGACAGCTGGACCACGCACAATGGAAAGCAGGAATCTCAAAATGCGTTTTTCAAAGTTTCAAACTACAATTACACTTGACATATCGTCCTAAAAATACAGCACTTATGACTAGATGCACTAAAAACTAGTGAGATGATTCAAAAGCGTCCGTCTTGACGCATGAGTTCATAGACCAGATGCACTCAGTAACTTTTTGCTCATGTCATCTTGGACTTGCAGCGACACCTAGTGGTGTGGATGCAGCATCATACCAAATCAAGAGTTTTTAGTTACAGTTTATTCACAATCAGCCATGACTCATTTAATCCAGGAGTGAACATGTCCAATAATAAGACTGAAACTGAGATTAATCGAGTAGTATTCAGCTTTAGAATAAAACATCTTTTATAAAGTTACTGATATGACTAGAGTCCTCATCTCATGTGAGTGGACATGATTTTATACATATGTTTCAAAACTAAAATTTATTCATCTGCTCATCATGTAATTAATTTGATTGACATTTACAGATGTAGATATTTATTTCTGTAAAATAATCAATGCTTGCAACTTTTGAACAACTGTTTGCAAAGTGACGTACCATTATTTAATTTTTCCACGTCGGTCTGTTATTGTGGTATAATGAATTTCTGTCCCTAAACAGCATGTAAAAACAAACTGAACAGTGGATTGTAACTTTAGATGTCAGTCATACACAGTGTTGTAGTACTCGAGACCAGTTGAGTTTTTATAAACATTTCACATCCACAGAATTATACTTTACTTTACAGTAACATAAGTAGACTGCTTTCTGTGAGCTGATCTTATACAGACCTGCCACATGCTGTCTAAACAGAGTTATCCGCCCCTGGACACTCATGGCATGAGATCAGAGAGGTGTAGACTTGCTCTGCCAGGGCAGTGGGCAACTCATGATCTCCCTGTGAGACTGTAGAGAGAAACAGACGAGCAGAGATGCTGAGAAAGACAGAGAGGTGCAAATCAAGGCGAGTGGATAACATTTTTACAATTCCGTTTCGTGTGGCTTGTGGAAATTACACTTCGGCATATATACTTTTGTTCATTTATTTGGAGTGTGATTTTCACTTTCCTCAGGTGGATATGAAGAGGTTCAACCTCCTGCTCCAGATCATTTGCATAACATTGGCATACAGCAAATAGACAGTCAAATTTTGAAACTCTTCAAACAAAATAAACAAATGCTTTGTGTCCATCAGGGAACTTTTAAACACAGGTGTTGTCACATTGGACCTAATTCAGATATTTTTTAAATTTGACTTTTCAAAGTCAAAATAAGCTGTAACATCTCTCAGGTGTAATATCAAAACAGTGCATCCCAAAGGCAGAAAATTGTCTTATTTCTTTAGAGGTCAAAGCTCAGATATCTCTGGATCATGGCTCTCTGTGTTTATAACTCGTAATTGTGTTGCAGTGGAGAGTGAAATTTTTCCATTATCAGGGACATGACCAGCATTTAATTGAACAGCACATGCAATTAAAAGTTCAACAAGGGGAATCAAGCTCATTGAGGCAAAAGCAGTGTATTAATAATGCCGGTTAATAGATGTGGACTCTGTTGTAATATATATATATATATATATATATATACAGTTGTGCTCAAACGTTTGCACACCCTTGGAGAATTGGTAATATATGTAATATTTTTAAAGAAAACATGAGTGAGCAGGCAAAACACATTTCTTTTATTTCTTATGGGATTCATATTCAACTGTAGGTTATAACGGAATGGCACAATCATAAAACAAAACATGGCAAAAAAAAATGCAATGACCCCTGTTCAAAAGTCTGCATACCCTTAGTTCTTAATACTGTGTATTGCACCCTTTAGCATCAATGACAGCGTGCAGTCTTTTGTAATAGTTGTCTATGAGGCCCCAAATTCTTGCAGGTGGTATAGCTGCCCATTTGTCTTGGCAAAATGCCTCCAGGTCATGCAAAGTCTTTGGTCGTCTTACATGAACCACACGTTTGAGATCTCCCCTCGAGAGTGGCTCGATGATATTAAGGTCAGGAGACTGTGATGGCCACTCCAGAACCTTCACCTTTTTCTGCTGTAACCACTGGAGGGTCAACTTGGCCTTGTGCTTATGGTCATTGTCGTGCTGGAAAGTCCAAGAGCGTCCCATGTGCAGCTTTCATGCAGAAGAATGCAAATTGTCTGCCAGTATTTTCTGATAACATGCTGCATTCATCTTGCCATAAATTTTCACAAGATTCCCCGTGCCTTTAGAGCTCACACACCCCCAAAAACATCAGAGAGCCACCACCATGCTTCACAGTGGGGATGGTATTCTTTTCACTATAGACCTTGTTGACCCCTCTCCAAACATAGCGCTTACGGTTGTGACCATAAAGCTCTATTTTGGTCTCGTCACTCCAAATTACAGTGTGCCAGAAGCTGTGAGGCGTGTCAAGGTGTTGTCAGGCATATTGTAACCGGGCATTTTTGTGGCATTGCAGCTCATTTGTGTTCAAGTATCGTCGTATTGTGCTCCTTGAAACAACCACACCGTCTTTTTCCAGAGCAGCCTGTATTTCTCCTGAGGTTACCTGTGGGTTTTTCTTTGTATCCCGAACAATTCTTCTGGCAGTTGTGGCTGAAATCTTTCTTGGTCTACCTGACCTTGGCTTGGTATCAAGAGATCCCCGAATTTTCCACTTCTTAATAAGTGACTGAACAGTACTGACTGGCATTTTCAAGGCTTTGGATATCTTTTTATATCTTTTTATATCCTTTTCCATCTTTATAAAGTTCCATTACCTTGTTACGCAGGTCTTTTGACAGTTCTTTTCTGCTCCCCATGGCTCAGTATCTATCCTGCTCAGTGCATCCACGTGAGAGCTAACAAACTCATTGACTATTTATACACAGACATTAATTGCAATTATAAAAGCCACAGGTGTGGGAAATTAATCTTTAATTGCCATTTAAACCTGTGTGTGTCACCTTGTGTGTCTGTAACAAGTCCAAACATTCAAGGGTATGTAAACTTTTGATCAGGGCCATTTGGGTGATTTCTGTTATCATTATGATTTAAAAAGGAGCCAAACAACTATGTGATAATAAATGGCTTCATATGATCACTATCCTTAAATAAAAGACAGTTTTATTTGCATGATCAGTCATATTTTCAAAATCAATGTCAAAATGTCACAATTTCTGCCAGGGTAGGCAAACTTTTGAGGACAACTATATATATTTACATTTTACCATTGAGTTTTTAATGTAAATGAACCTTAAGCCAAATCCTAGCTCTAAAAAAATAAAATTGTGACATTCTCAAATGAAAAAGTATTTTATAATATCAATAATATTGTACTGTTAAATGAGACAGTTTGCATAGTTTGGAGGCATATGCATTTATGTATATGGGATGTTTTTTTGTTGTTGTCTTTTTTCACTTTTATATGGCCTAATATTAGCAGTGGTAGTTCTTGTAGTTTTATTGGCTTCTTTATTTTGCATTGAATTACTGTTCAAATGTGAACCCTCAAGCAATGGGAATAATTTTTATTAAATGTATGTCTTTGGCACCAACAAAGCTCAAAGTCTACATGCACCTTCGATATAGCAGCATACATTCACGCATGGTGGTAGGTGTTGGGTGATGCATTGATTCGGCCGGATCGCGCGTGACTACTACCGAAACGTCACGTGCCTCCGGTGGACACCAGCGCGAGCAGCGCAAAGTTCCCGATCATCCAGATGGGAAGAGCAGGAATGCCGATGCGATCAGAGGGAGCAGAGGACATCACCTGAGACCTACTGGCTGTGTCATGTTGCGTTATAGCGGATGCGTTCAGACGCACGGGATGCATCTATGCGGGGATTATATGTTTCAAGCAGTGTTGCAATGCGGCGGAGAGGATTCTGATGAGAACACGGATCTGGGATACTAAAGCCTGGTCTTGCGTTGCTCTATTCTGGATACAAACCCCTGATATCTTCGCGTCTCCGGTTGCGCAGTGCATGCACAGCTCCAGCGCGCGACTCCTCTCCAGCGCATCAGACCTCATTGAACCCCCGACGCGATGACCAGCTCGGATCAAGACCAGACCATGATGACGGTCTCCAAGAAATCCATCACTGCAAAGATGTTCAAAGTGCGCAAGAGGAGGGAGATGCTGCTGGCTCAGGTGTCAGTGGTCTGCAGTGTTCTGCTCGTGGCGTGGGGCATGTCAACCGTCCTGACGAACACAGGTGAGTCCGAACAGAACCAGGTCTTGATCTGGATGTGGGGGGAAATTATGCGGTATATTCCCTCCAGCTGTCATAGACAGTGCAATGATCCACATCAGTATCAGAAAAGGGTTTTATTGTGCAGCTATGGACGTTTGCTCTTATGAGGAATTTGAATTTGCTGTTGCAAATACATGCAATGAATGTGCATATGTGTTTGTGCATATGTGCAGTATATGTATCAGGGTCAATAATCTGTCCTTATCAGTTCAGTGACATACGGATTCTGCAGGAGTAATAATATGAGATCATTTTTTTCCAGATAAGATTGCTCTTAAGAGGAATTTGTCTTTTGTTTTGACGCAGACATTAAATGAAACATTTTCACTGCCTGTTCTGTCAATGCAAATAAAGACTAGAATTGAATGTGCATCAGTTTTTTGTGAATATGTGCAGTATGCATCAAGGTCAATAATCTGTCTTTATCAGTTCCAGTAGATTCATACATGGAAAAAGATTGTAGAGATGGGAGTAGAAAGAACTGGTTTTATTGGGCAGGGAAGATTGCTCTTATGAGGAGTTTGACTTTGCATTTGGCATAGACATAAATCAGACATTGAATAAAATCGAAAAAACATAAATAGAAAAATGCATCACTGTATGGTCTTATATGCATGCATTTAGGTCAGTATAAGTTTTAGGCAAGATCAATAATCTATAGTCAGATTTGCTTTTATGAGCATTTTGACCTGTGCAGTTGTTGACATTGGACGGACATTAAATAAAATATGATTGACAGCTGACCTGTCAATGTAAACCATGGAAATAAGAGAAATAGAAATGTGCATCAGTGCTTGTGCAGGATTTATCAGGGTTAATAAACTGTCCATATCATAAATGGGAATAGACTGTAAAAATATGTGGGGATTCTGTAGGATATTTAATATTAAAGTTGATTTCATTGGGCAGGTAAGATTGCATTTATGAAGATTTTAACTTTGCATTGATATAGATCAGATATTTGAGAAAATAGTAAATGACCAGCTGTCCTTAAATATTTAAACAACAATAACTGTGCATCAGTAAATGAGTATATTTATATGCATATATAGATGCATAATAATCTATATTATTTTTTGGAGCAATTTGACATTGGACAGATGTTACCGAAAAACAAGAAAAGGGCAGCTTTCTTTAACCCTGTATGGTACACATTATGTTCTAACAATTCAAAAACATATATTTTTATAAATGTATATATGTTTACATTTTGAACTCCTACAAACCCAAACTGAGTGAATCATTATCATATGTTTATAATTATTTTACCACATGGTGACAGAGAGCCATGCAGAGTTACATATGTGCACCATAGACAGATGTACGCATGTAGCAGGGTCAGTAGTCTATCCTTGTCAGCTGACAATATGAGAATATCCAATACGTAAAACATATTTTTTTCTCCTTGTTGAATTGAATTACTTAAAATTGCTTAATTTCATTGTGTGCAGTCAATTTAAATTTCAAATTTGAATCCATTTGTGTTGGGACAATTTAAATAATTATTTTTTGGCTATAACCAGATACATGCGACGTCAGGTTCCCAGCATACGCTACGGCATGAGTAAAAACTGTGAATTAATGTCTTAATATTTGCTTTTTATTGCAGTATTTGCACAGGTGGTGTTGTGTTTGTTGACCCATTGGGTTTTGTGTAATGTGAGTGCATCTATTTCCAAAAAATATGATTGTTGAATGTCAGCGTCATTGTGGTTTGTGTGTTGGATGTTAAGCCAGGGTTAAATTGGGATTTTTGAGGGCGAACCCTAACACAATCACCACTATAAGCTCACAGCTTGTTACACAAACAACAACAAATGTGTGTTGCCTCAACGTAATTCAAAGGATGACTTCTAGTTCATGTGACAAAATGAATTTAAGTTTGTACAACAAGACTTCAAATAAATAAATAGAATCGATATTTTTGTGTGAGGATCGATATTTTTGATACAACATCAGTATTGGAAGTATCGACACATTAGGATCGATCCGTCCATCCCTAATCTGCACTACTGAGCAATAATCAATGTCAGAATAAGTTTTATTGTGCAGTTAAGATTGCTCTTAAGAGGAATTTGACTTTGAAGTTGACAGACATCAGACATTAAAGAAAATAGGAAATGTAGGTAAATACAAATAAGATAAATATAAATGTGTATTAGTGTGCCGATATACTGTAAATGTACCAGGGCCAATAATCTGTCTTTATCAGTTCAATGAGATTTTTTGACTTGGTGTGACATTGTACAGACATTAAATAAGAAAAATAAGAAGCTGTCCTGAAAGAGAAAAAAAAGCAGTCTTTGTAACTAAGCATTTAACTAGGTTTTCAGACACAATCTGTGTGTTGGTGGAGATGATCTGCATGTCTTGTATGCTGCAGTGTGTGGAGACAGTTTGTTGGGTCAGATTTTAACTAATTTTTCTCTCCTAATTTGTCTTTTATGGGCAAAGTTAATAGTTTAGCAAAAAAAATTAAAAATAAAAATAAATAAATAAATTGAAGTCATCATTTACTCACCCTCCCATCATTCCAAAACCATATTTGTTTCTTCTTCTGTGGAACGCAAAATGCTCAAACTTCAGAATTCATGCAAAATGTATTTATTTGAAGTCTTCTTAAATTTTGTAAAAACTGACCAATGTTAAATAAGCTTGTACCTTGCTTAATAAAAAATAAAAATAAAAATAAATAAATAATAATAATATAATAATAGTAATAATATATATTTTAAGCATTTGTCTTAAGATAGTTATTTATATCTTCAGCTTTAGTGTGTCAATGGAAAATATAAATGTTAGACTCCAAAACATTACTTTTGCAAATAGAAAAGATTAGAATAGAAGAACAGAAGTCATTGCCCCCACAGAGCCCCCCACTGAACATCGTGTCAGTCTGGGATTACATAAAGAGACAGAAGCAATTGAGACAGCTGAAACAGATAGAAGAACTGTGGAGAATTCTCCAAGAAGCTTTGAAACATCCTATCTGCCAACAACCAAGAAAAACTGTGTCCAGGTGTATCTAGGAGAACTGGTGCTGTTTTAAAGGCAAAGGTGGTCACACCGAATATTGATTTAGCTCTTTTATGTTTACTGGACTTTTTATGATGTTAATTGATTTATGAAAACTAAATGAAAATGTCATTATTTTTGAAGACATCCTCACTATGCAACATTTTTCACAAGTGCCTAAAACTTTTGCACAGTACTGTATATATATATATATATATATATTATCTTAAAGGAATATTCCGGGGTCAAATACAAGTTAAGTTTAATAACAGCATTTGTGGCATAGTCTTGATTTCCACAAAAAATTTGCAATTTCGACTTGTTCCTGAGTTATTCAAAAAATTTAAAAAAGTATAAATTGCAGTTACAGTAAGGCATTTACTATGGAAGTGAATGGGGCCAGTCCGTAAACATTAAACTACTCGCTGTTTCAAAAGTATAGCCACAAGATGTAAACATTATACATGTTAACATGATTTTAGTGTGATTACACGGCTTACGAATCTTATCTGTTTAAAGTTATGTCAAATATCACAACTTTTCTGCCATGGCAACGGACTCTGTGATCCCAGTATTGGATATAACTTTACACAGAAAAGGTTAATAAGCAATTTAATCGCACTAAAAGCACTTTAACACGTGTAATGTTTACATCTTATGGCTATACTTTTGAAACTGTGTATATTTTAGTGTTTATAGACCGGCCTCATTCTCTTCCAATGTAAGTGCCTTACTGTAATTGTACTTTTTTTTTTTTTTTTTAATTAATGAGCGACACAATCAATATTATGCTACAAATGCTTTTAATTGAGCTTCACTTGAATTGAACATGGGATATTCCTTTAAACAGTGTTTCAGCTGTGAGCGATGGGTTCGTGCATGAATTAAACACAAAGACAGCAGGAAAACATGAATTACATTAAAACAAACACAAGAAGCTTAAAAGATTATTATGGACTGATAGCATATAGACAACTGTAAATCTGTGATCTCACAACGGGGGCTTTTACTCTCAGAAATGGCCTCTTTCTTTCATGACAGCTCATGACATTAACGTGAAAGCATGTGTATGAGCGTGTCACACTTCGTAATGGTACAAGAACCCGAGATCAAAGAAAAACGGAACACATGCAATCCCTCAATCTTTACTTCTCCTTTTTTAATCAGTCAAATCTAGTTTTCCTTTTTAGCATAGGGGAGAAACGAAACAATATTGTTACTGTCCTCTTAGTCACGATTATTTGGCAGATTGCTGTGCAGGAAAAGAATATTAAGGATATATTTAAAGGTATAGCACACACACACACACACACACACACACACACACAAATGACAATTCTGTCACCGTTTACTCATCGTCATGTCAAAACTGTATGACTTTATTTCTTCTGATTGCTTTTGTACAGTATGAAGCGTTTGCGCTTGCTGAAGGTCTTGGTTGCAGGCTGTTTACCTGGTGTGTTTAATAGAGAAATAATGATGTCAGGGTCGCTTTCAAGATTGCTTTTTATTTTATTTTAATTGACACCCTTTGAAGCCAAATAGCTGCTGTGGATCATTTACATTTACCTTAACAGCAGAAATGAAAATCATTTGCTTAAGTTAAAGACAGAGCACATTATCAAGTTGTTTGGTTTATATCCCTCTGCTTTAGCAGAGCACTTTTGGACATTAGGTGGGCGGGATCATGAGAGATTTTGTGTTGTCACTCCTATATTTTAATGATATTTTGCTCGACCGTAACCAATGATATTCAATACAATTAAATTGGGTTAATTTAATAGAAATGTGCAGCTTATGATGATGATATTTCCCTGCTGTTGTATGTATAAGCAATGTAATAAAACAGGTAGTTATGCTTTTAAAATCTGATGGGATGAGCTATTTAAAAATAGCCAATTTACGCACACCTGTGATTGCACATTATTATTATTATTATTTTTTTAAGTTTCTTCATTACTTGCAACTTTATATTGCTAAGTATATTGCAAAGTGAGATATGAACTCACAATTACAAGAAATAAATCTCAATTGTGACTTTAAAAAAATAAAATATAATTTATACGTACCCAGCTTCCTGGATATGTATAAATATAGGTACATAAAAACAAGCTTAAAACTACCTATTAACAAAAAAATATATTTGATATTTGTTATTATGGAGCTTTTAAAATAAGTTTATAAACCTATTAGTAGTTAGAGTTTACAGTAAAACTTTGAAAGGAATATTTAATTATCAAGTATGATTTTATGGTTTTTTTATTTGCATAATAAAACACATTTTAAATGTGCCACATCCAATATATCAGTAATTAGTCTAATTAACTGACCCATAATTTAACGAGTGTTTTGTTTGATAGGTCACGGCATGATTGTGGAGGGGCCGATGGAGTCATATAACCACTGGGGACGACGGCTGATGTCATCAACATCTGATAATGAGACTGAGGTGAAGAACTGCACTGAGCCAGGTGAGATGACATCATCAGAGCGTTTGTCTGTATATGCACCATAGCTTAGCTGATAAGATTTAAGAAGTTTAAAGTGCTGTCGTGAATTACCAACAGTCTCTGATATGATGTGACAGGCGTGTTGGACAGAGCTCAGAGGGCTATATTTAGGCTCTTTGTGACACCACTAGCAACTGGACAAGATTTATTTATTTATTTATTTATTTATTTTTTTTTTTTGTTAATCAGCAGAAGGGAGATGGAAACCTCATGGAACTGCATTAAAATCTGTACTAAGAGCTTTGACGAGATTTTAAGTACTTAACTTCATGTCCATGTTTTTAAGTACCAGCGAGATTTAAGCAAAGGTTTGAAGTGACTTTGCTGTTCACTTGAGGCTGTTCTAATCAGCTTTGGTCCAGAAACAGCATTTATAGCGTTTAGCTGACACTCACATTCTTCCTTATGCTCTCTGTCCTGGACTTATACTGTTGTGGTCATTAAATTCTCTCGAAACCAAATTAAAAGTCTAATTTTAGCCCTGGATGTTCTGTTTATTTATCTTTTTACATTTTCAAGTTTCTTTTTAATGGTTTAGGGTTAATCAAGGTGGGGAACAAAGTTATAGAAATGTTGATTATAAATATACTTACAGTATATTTCATTTATTACTAAAAAAGTATCGATGAAACTGTTCTAATCTAATTAATATACAGTATATACTGTATATATGGCACCCAATATTTGTGCAATTTTCTACTGACTAAAGTACCATATTTTTAGCTTAGCTTAGTAATTGACATATGACAGGGTGAAACCAATTACATTTTGTACATTTAGGATTTTAATCTCAGTCAGGATCATTCTAAAATGTAAAAAAAAATGCTGTCAAACTCAAAAGAATTTGCTGTCTCGAATTATTTACTTTCTCGCCTTAACTTTTGCCACTACCTTTTCAGTCGAAGCGTGCCAGTTGACAAGATTACACTGTGGAAATCTTGTAATCTCACAAGATTACATTTTCGACTTTCCTTCAGTATGCAAACGGCAATGACATCTTGTGTCTGCCTTCTGCACCCTCTGTATTCTCCTTTTTTCTTGTTTTATGGCATCCGATCATTAGATACGGACAATATATCTTTAGCGTCACACTAGACCAACTATAGGATGTCAGGGTGTTAGGTTTTAGGGTGTTTTGGGTGGTTGTTAGGGCATTGATAGATGGTTGCCATGGTCGGGTGTTCTCCGTGGTTGCTAGATGGTTGCTTACTGGCCCAAGTCAAAAGCGCCCACGTCTAAGTCTGTATGATATTTTGGTCTCTAGATCTGGCTCCCTCCTTCAATGTATTTTATTATATTTTTTCACTTGTTTTATTGTTAGGTGAAAATCATACTACAAACGTAAGACAAAAAAAACTAAACAAAAACAAACAAACAAACACATTGCAGTCCTGTTGTACATACCTAATGGCTGTTCTTGCATTACTGTGGCATTAACAAACCTTAGTACTCAATATAGTTACTTTCAAATATCTTTGCATTAAACCAGACATGTTATAATTTAGGTAACTAGCTACAAACATGTCATCAGTTTAACTAACTTTAACTAACTTGCTCAGTATGATTTTTCAAACTTTTGCTTCTCCATGACAATAGTTGACCTGAAAAAGAAAACTGAACATAGAAGAAGATACGATTAGTTTAAGCTAATGCATCTATATATATATATATATATATATATAGCTATGTAGGAAATTGTCTCCAATTTCATTGGAGTCTTTAACAAGCTGCTTCTTGGCTGAGGAAGTCAGCATCAGTTCTTATAGTAAACCAAATGTTTCTCAGATGGTTTTAGCACAGTTAAATTCTGCTACAGCACAGCAGTAATCTGATATAGGACGGAGGACATGTGGTTTTGTTTTGAGTGTGTGTTCATTTGAGAATACTTAAGGGCTCGAGGCAATCGTGAGTCAGTGTCACAAAATCTTAAGTCATCAGTCTGAGCTCAGTGTACACTAACTGAGAGCTTCTAGACAGGGAGATGTGACCTTTAACCCCCACAGATCATACATCCAGTCACTGTGGTTTCAGTTTGCGGATAGATTATATGCATTTATATGATTCTTGCTTATTGATACAGTACTGGTGGCGGGTCGTCCAACCACCGACTAGTCGATGATTGAAGCCTTCTACTGAGTTTATCTAACGTTTATCTTTTTGGTTTAACCTTAATGCTGATGTGTAAAAATTTTCCGATGTCAAAATTATTTCTCGTATCCCAGCTCAATATGCAGAGAAGCTTCAGGTTGAATGTTGTTTGCAGTAGTCCTTCAAACAGGAGGAAAATGCTAACATTCTCTCTGAGAAGTTGCATCTTTAAATTCATCCCATGTTCAACATTTCGAAACAATTACTGTCATACTCTGAATACTTTTGTTAGTCTTTATATGTGCTGTTTTTTTCAGTGTCTAACGCCATTTAGTGTTTAATTTTAAAGCTCCACTGTGGAACTTTGAGCTCTCTAGCGACATCTGTAGTTGAAACTTAAAATTGCAATTTGCAGAAGAACACTTTGTGAGTTGTTTCCCAAACCAAAACTCCCACAAGGGGGAAAAACAAACTACACCGTAGGGGAAAAAGGTAATCCAGGGCTGGGGCAGAAGGCAGCGGGGAACAGGACTGACCAGACTGGGTAGGAACCATGTGGAGGAAACAGGACCGACAGGGAAGACTGAAAACACAAGACTGGAAACAAGACGAACTGGCACTGGACAGCAAACACGAGGAGGCTAAAATAGGGAGATAAATCAAATGGGTTAACACAGGATAGGTGAGGCAAATGAACAAATAATAAGCAAACAAGGAGGTGGGATATGACGTAAGACAGATAGACACGTGGCGATACAGAAACAAAACAAAGCCACGTGCTCTCCCTTAGACCGAAGTGACCGAATCTCTGCACAACATGAAGACAGCTTGCGACCCGGGCGCGAGAGCCAGACAAACTATTGACGCGAATGCATGCTGCCAAGATGACATAAGCGCGATGCACCCACGTCAATAACAGACAGACATGGAGCACAAGTGTCCGGATCCTGACACAGACCGAAACCGAACCAGACAGGAAGTCAGGACCCAGACACCGTGCTCCCGACATGAAACAAGACGGACTGAAGAGTGTACGGCAGGGAATACAACCGAAACTGCCACTCACACAAATACAGACAATGAAACACAAGACAGACATGTGACGATAATGTCACGGTCCTGTCAGACAAAAATCCAGACTGACAGAGTGACAGGACCGTGACATATTAATGTTTAAATATTGACGAATCCATTACAACTATATTTGAATACACGAATCGATTCTAAATATATTTGTACATTTTTACTGTTTTATAGATATTTTAGATCCCTTAACCCTACCCCAAGCTCTAAACATAACCACATTTCAACAATATAAAAACATGTAACAAGTAGATTAATGTACAGTAGCAATCATATTTGTTACAATATTTTTTATGTACATTTTATGTATATTTTTCAGCCGCTAATCCCACACCTACTCCTAAACCTAACCGTAACCATTTATTAAGCATATAAAACACGTAACAGGCAGATAAATTGAACCCTTGTGCGACCTTTGGGACATTTTTGTCTTTTTCATTTGAGGTTTTTCGATCATTTTGGCTGTGTTAATGCCAATGGCATAAATTTTGCCAAAGGTGTGTATTTTTTGGAGAATTTTAATATATTAACCTCAGTTCCTATAATACATCTATAATACACTGCGTACACAAAACAGTTACACTCAGGACCGTCAGGACAAAAATGTCCCCATTGAAACCCAGGCATGACAAGCAATATAAATTTCAACAACCCTACCAGACAACATATCCAAGTATTACAGCAAGTAAACAACTTCACCAAACAGTTAACAGATACACATTCATCCAGACTGCAACGATGCTGTCCTGAACTGTGTGAGTTTGACTGACTGAACTCCCAAGGGGAAGACACCGCGGGACCACACCCTGCCCAAAAAAAGGGGGGGGGGTATTTTGAGTGGAAATACGTCACATGGTCTTTACCGAGCCTTGTCGGAAGTATGTCATGTGGAGAGGTCCCATGGTAGGTCCTACCCAAAGGGGGAGGAGTTTCAGCGTAGTTTCCCCAGCCGGAACACATGACAGCCGGTACTTCTTTTCTGTGTTTACGGACATGAAGTAATGACGTAAGGATGATATATAGAAGTTGATAGTGACTCACTCATTTTAAAGTTTAAAAAAGGATCCAAAAGTATCATAAAAGTAGTCCATGTGACGTGTGCGTTATATTCCAAGTTTTCTGAAGGCATCCGAGTTTTGGTGAGAAACAACCCGAAATGTAAAAAATGAAAATCTTGACGTCCATTGCACATTTATGAGTGCTATGAGAGAAATGTGTTAGCAGTGGTTCGCATGTTTACGCAAGAACTTTTGTTGTTTATCGCTGTTATGTTCTCCATAAGAAAAAAAACTACATGAGGGTGAGCAAATGATAACAAAATTGTAATTTTTGGGTGAACTATCCCTTTAAGACAGAATAGTATACAACCCACTAACTAGTCGATTTTGAAAATATGTCATTTTGCATATCCCTAATTTGTATTTTACTCTCAATTAGTGGGAAGCGCATCTGAGTTTGATTTTATTCAGGCAAATTCAGGCACACACCTTGGCTTGCAATACACGCATGTGTGTATGTTTGTGTGTACAATGTGGCACAATTGTATGTACAATGGTGTCGGGGGAAACAGGGCAGAAAATGATGTGTTGTTACGCTCATATGGTTGGGTCATGACACCACAACAGCTTTACATATGCCTGACAGAAATTGGTTAGTGATGTGCATAATTTTTTATGTCAAAATAGGCCTACTTTTTCTTATCCCAGCTTAATATGCAAAGTCAGCTATAAGTAATCCATTTGAAAGTGGATTCCACCCCCAATCCCAAAAAAACTGTTAATACTGTGCCTCTGTATCACTTTCAAAAAATTGCTCTGTTTGAGCACCTTAACCAGCCCGACACAGCAACATTGACTCAACCAATAGCATGAGTTTAGGGCGGGACTGTTTTTTTTTTTCGACCAATGGCAGAGGGGGAGATTCAGGGAAATTCAGTTTGGTGAAGCTTGTGGCGCAGAAATTACACACTTTTAAGAAAGAACTGTGTTCTGTTGTGCAGCAATTGTTTTGTAAGTACATCTGATAAGTACGTAGCACTGTAAAATCATTCTATTATCTGTCCAGTTCTGCTCTGTTGTCTCCGTAAGCCTTTTGATTTCATAAAGGGCTTGCGTCTGTCCACACATACGATTGTAACAGATGTCGCATTATACTGATCTCTGTTACGCAACATGCAAATACATTTAAAGATTACGGTATTAGAGGGTAATTGCATTATATTTTAACATGAAGGCATGCAATATTCATCAAACTGACATGTAGTTTTGTGAGTTTTATCAGTTGCCTGTGCAAAAATTGACCGTCAACCCCTAAGCATTAAACTTCCAGTCTGATCTCATGAAAATGTCACTGTGGTGACATTTTTGCAATATGACATTACATGTATAATTACACGTAACGCTGCAGTTCCTAGTAAAATGTCCACTGTGTGACGCTAAAAGCAAGTGAAATGTTCTCCAAAACAAATTTCTCCCCAATTTGGAATGCCCAATTCCCAATGTGCTCTAAGTCCTCGTGGTGGCATAGTGACTCGCCTCAATCTGGGTGGCGGAGGACGAATCTCAGTTGCCTCCGCATCTGAGACTGTCAGACCACGCATCTTATCACGTGGCTTGTTGAGCGCGTTACCGTGGAAACATAGCACGTGTGGAGGCTTCACGCTATTCTCTGCGGCATCCATGCACAACTCACCACGTGTCCCACCGAGAACCACATTATAGCGACCACGAGGAGGTTACCCCATGTGACTCTACCCTCCCTAGCAACCGGGACATTTTGGTTGCTTAGGAGACCTGGCTGGAGTCACTCAGCACACCCTGGATTCGAACTCGCAACTCCAGAGGTAGTAGTCAACCCAGGCCCCCAACAAATGAGGTTTTTAAGGTTAATGCTCTATAGATTTTTAAATCAACAAAACTGATCTCCCTACTCTAAACCTTAAACCTAACCGATAGTGGCAGAAAAAGCACACGTGAGATGTAAAAAGCAATTGCTAAAGCAACCACGCCATTTTGTGTTGCTTCTACATCACGTTCGGCTCACATGTTGACTTGCATGCTCTTCAGGACTCGTACGGCAGTCCTTTGCAATGCAAGTGCAATGCTGTATTAGTTGAGCGACCGTGCAATTTGATCACACTTAAGCAAGCTTGTAAATGTAGTTGGTTATGTAATGCAAACGTTAAAATAAGTCATGCACTATAGTAAAAGTGTTCAGATGTCATAAGATAGCATTGTGTGAGGAACAGGGTGAAAAGTAAGTAACTAGTTTTCATTTCACAGGAAACTGCATCAGTGAGTACAATGAGCCATGAAAAATCACTTAGCACAAATGTAGGTATACAGTAGTAATGTGATTCTATGAGACCAGATTGTAAAGTTGACATGAATGACAATTCAAGTCATGTAGTGTGCAGAGGAGAAGTGTTGTTTTACATTTAAAAGCAACCAGACTTATTGTTTTTTTTTTTTTTATTAAACGGGTTAAAGACCTACAGTAAATTGAGGGAAGATCATAAACTAAATTGGTATCAGAATATCATTGAGACTTGGGGATGGTTCCATTCAACTCTAACTTTTTTAGCATATTCAGACTGCATATTCTTGTTTAACAAATTGCCTGTGATGATCTAGCTAGAGAAATGTGTGAGGCAATGAGCCAGAACATTATGGCCAAATGTGTGTGAATGAGGCAGGCATGCTAAACAAGTCACAATGGATGACTGGCTCTCCACACTGACATTGTGAGTGGCTGATTTGTGTTATTAGTCTTGCTCTCATGAGAACAGATGATGTGACTGTTGAATCTGGTCACATAACATGCCCGGCATTCTCCTGGTAACAGTTTGGAGGGTTAATGAAATGCTGCTAAGAAACCATCCCACCCAACAATATTCCAACAACTCTGGCTTACGTTATGTAAAGGTTAGGAAAATGAACATCCTCATGACGTTACTGGTATTCTATAAATGTTCTCACAGTGATTGCGTTTACATGCACACCAGTGAACTGCTGTAACTACCAACAATCAGCTTTAAAAAAAAAAACGACAATGCAAGAAAACAGTGTTTACACTGTACACTGTTTACACTAAAACTTAAACAGTCATGCACAAAATACTTGCACACATTAATTAAATGGTGTTTATGGGAAGTGCAACTCAAAATCAGGGTAATAGCCAAAAATGTACAGGTGTCGATAATTTTTTGCTTAAACCATTTATGATCTTACCATGATAAAGGGACACCATTTAATACATTTACATGACACGTTGCCAGCTTATTAAGCATAATCAGCATAATGTAAAGACAAAATGTTTATTTGTACATCCTTTAAACTTGATTTCACATTCTGTTGCTATGCAGTAAATGTATTTACTTTGTTGGTTATGTGAAATTGCTTATATCCTTTGCACACCAAACGCGAATTTTCGCAACAATCAACATTTTGAATCGAAACAATGGATTCCTAATGAGCCACTCTCACCTGGAGTGAACATTTGCGGCGAATCGCGTGGCTGCAAAGCGAGTCTTTTTTACGGTGAGTGTGTCCATTTTTTTTTCTTCCCCAGCCGAAAAAATGCCCTGACCAATAAAATCTGAGTTTGGATCACGTGTCAGAAGCCGTTGCGGTTACCAAAACCAGCGCAACAGGTGGCACAGAAAGCTGTTTTGACCACCGACATTAAACGGCAAAGGAACACAAGGAAGAAATCCTGAACCAGCGGTGAGGACGTGTATTTCTTTTGCATCAAATGATATTGCTGCATCACTGCCTTGCATTTGATCTTATGTGGGTTGTCTTCATAATATATTCCATATTGCTGCATTTTTTGCCTTTGCAGTTCATCCTAAAGTACGTGAGTTCTCTTATATCTCTATGTAGATATACCTTTTTTTTAATAAACAACTTTACAGTCCTTAGGTGTTTTTCTTTGCCAAATATTAATACTATTGCTGTGACCTGCAGTGCACTGCAGTATATACAGGATATTTCTTTGTATTCAAAATGCCTCTGTACTCCAAAAACATGGTGTCTCTACAAAATCGTTTTTGCTGTGCTTTTGTTAATAGTCAGTTTTAGACAGTTTTAAAGTATCTAATAATAGGTCAGACTGAAGATGAGCTTTGATGGGTGAGATCTGTTTTATAGCTTGCATGATATAGACTCTTAGAGCGTTTAAATTTCATCAGGTTTAATTAGTAACATGCAGGGTTTTGAGCAAATGTATAGCACAAGCAGATATACATGGCGATAAGATACAATCAGTGTTGTTCTAATTGACAACATCCATCTTAACGGTCATTATGTGTGTGCATTACGCTGTGATACAGTACAGTATGTGTGGCAGTCACTATTGTTCCATTTAATAACATTTTAACCATTAATATTATTTTTTACACTAACTTTTTTCTCTGATCATCCCTCAGACTGTGTATCTCCTGTGTTTAGAATAGCATACTACTACTGTATACTACTTGTATTATTTCTGCTGCATGCAATATGTATACTGTGCACAGTATGCTTATTTTCTCTTTCTTAACTCATTTTTTGATTGGAATGCAAAATAATAGTTTTTTTTTATTTTTATTGTATTTTTTTTAATTGTTATGATCTTTTCACCATCCATTCAATTCCTGATTTTTCTTGTTTTCACTCAGAAATATGTCACATTACGGATGTTAAATTGGTTGTGACTGTCCTTGAATGTTGACTTTTAAAGATATGGATTTTTTAACAATCACCAAGGGAGAGTCTCATTAAAATAACGTGCACCACAGATTATTTTGTTGTCATTGTCACAGTGCAAGGAGACAGACAGAAAGATTGATGTTTTGTTGATAATTTATTAAGATGAAGCTGTAATCCATGTTTTCCTCCATGGCTCAGTCCACTGCCCTTGATCCTGTTTTCTGCAGACATGAAATATTGATGTTTTATCCTTCAAACGCAGTGCAAAACTGAGAGCAGCATGAACACCTCACATGATGAGCGTCCAATTAATAACTCCAATGCCTGAAATGGAGCATGAAAGTCACCTTCACCTGTCCGGGAGTTTAATCTATATGCTGCTATTCTTAGAGCAGACAGAGAAGACAGAGAAGACGGGTATAAAAGGAGCTGTTATGCAGCCACTCATTCAGGTTTTGTGCTGAGGAGCTGAGATAAGGTCCCGGCCATTTCAGCAGGTAGTTCAGCATTGTGGCAAGAGGGACACAACGTCTCGTTCCCTCCATCAGGGAACGGAGGTTACAAAAGTAAACATGACGTTCCCTATCTGTCACTCACTCGACGTTGTGCCCGTGGGCAGGAAAACATTACAAGCAGCCTCTGATACTGAGTTGCTTGAATTTTCTCACTTTAGTCCCCCCCCCCCCAAAAAAAAATGTATGGTGTTAACCGTGATGGCAAGCCCCAGAGTTTTGCTGCCAGTGCCGTTCTTTCCAGAGCTGCACAAGCACCTTATTATGATTTGACGTTCTTCCTATTCAGTGAGAGTTCAGGTCTCTGGAGCTGCAACCTTTGCTGTTCTTTTTAAATGCGCTATGCCTCGAATTGGCGCTCTGGCCACCTAGGCCAGAGTGAGCAGTGCGTCTGTAAATTGACACCCCTGGCAGCATTTGTCAGGAATTTGCTTCTTGCTTTGGTTGGACTGGACTGGTTTGTGTCGATCAACCTGAAGGATGCATGCTTTCATGTGCAGATAGTTCCTAGTCACAGGCCATTTGTGAGATTCACCTTTGAGGGCACTACATACCAGTTCAATGTGCTTCCTTTCAGATTGTCCCTAGCTCCTTGCACATTCTCGAAATGTGTCGATGTGGCACTTGCTCCGCTGAGGCTGAGGGGTGTCTGTGTTCTGTATTACCTCAATGACTGGTTGCTTTTAGTGCAGTCAGAAAGAAAGCATGCGAGAACAGGGACCTGTTGCTTGCACATTTGGAGTGTTTGTGTCTCAAATTCATTTGGGCGAAGCGTGTGTTGGTGCTCAGTCATCAAGTTTCCTTCTCAGGAATGAGACTCGACTTGGTGACCATGTTAGCATGTCTGACTGTCGAACACAGTCTTCGATGCTTGACAAGCTTCAAGCTAGGGAGAGCTTTACCATTTACACTTTCAGCGGTTCTTGGGTTTGATGGCCTCAGTGGCTGTCGTCACCCCACTGGGTTTATTACGTATGACGCCTCTCTAGTGCCTCATCATTCTTGGTGACACAGTCGCTTATGTCTTGTAGTGACGCCATGCTAACTATTTGTAAAATGCCTACATTTTACCAGTAAGGCGTTGGACTCATCCAGGTGGCCAAATGCAAATTTGTCACAACGGACTCGTCCAACACAGGCTGGGAACTCCTGTGCAAATGACATCCAGCCTTCGGGACCTGGACAGGGGTGCATGTGGCATGGCACATAGATCACATGGAACTGCTTGCAGTCTTCCTAGCTCTCAGAGCTTTTCGGTCAGTCGTGCAGGGCTTTCACGTACTGATCCAGACAGACAACACTGCAGTTGTGGCGTATATAAATCGCTAGAGGGGAGTGCGGTTGTGCCCAATGTTGAACCTGGCACGTCAGCTTCTCCTCTGGTGTGAGAAGCATCTACTGTCAAGTATGTGCAATGCACATCTCCGGTCACCTGAACTCCAGCACAGACTTACAGTCATGTCAGAGGACCAGCCAAGAGGAATGGTCACTCCAATGAATGGGGCCCATCTGACACAGTTGGATTGTCACAGCCAGTGCTCGACACCATATTATAGGCCAGAGACCCCTCAACAAGGCAGCTATGTGCCTTGAAGTGGCGAGTGCTCGCTGACTGGTGCCCTGTGCATACGATGCTTTACTTCTTACAAGAGTGTTTGAATGCAGGACTGACTCCATCCATGCTCAAACTGAATGTCGCTGCTATAGTGTGTAAGGGGAAAATTCATTTCACATGTATTATTTTCATATTTAACCTTTACTCTAGTTTCACTCCAGTTTCTAGCTTCTTTTATCTGTGTTGTTGCATTACTGTGTCTTAGATGAAGGACGTATTAGATACCACACTAATTGTACCAGGCATAGCCATCTCCAATTTTAATTGATAGTCTCAGCATAGGCAAACACTTACAAGTGAGATGGCATAGGCCAGAGAATGAATTTGCCACTGGGTCAACCTGACATAGTGACATTATGTGTTTATGCAGGAGAAAGTAACCAATCAGAGTTTTAGTTGAATGTGGTAAGATCTTGTTTGTTTGAGATGGTATGAAACTCATGTGTAGTGGGATGATTGTTGGAAGAATTCTTTTGAATGAGAGACTTCTCCCCTGGCCAAATAAAGTTTCTTCTGATGTTGAAAGGAATCCAAAGACTTCATTGTGTTATTTCTCTTTATTGGAAAATTCTCTGACAAGTGGCTGACCACGTCCCCTTTCGTAGTTTGTCTGTGGGCAAAAACGGATTGGTCATTAAATTCCTACAAGGTGCAAGATGGCTGAGGCCCTCTCGCCCCGTTACTGTCCCAGTTTGGGACTTAGCAGTTGTACTGAATGTGCTTACCCCTTTTGGTCCTTAATTCCTGTTTGGAATTCAAATCTGGCTTGTCAAATCCGTTCTCAAGCCTAGAGAAAGTTATGTAAGACAAAGCACAGAGATTGCACATGCTCTGCCTGTGAGGGCACCATGCATGTATACTGGTCGCAAAAGCGTATCAGCTCTTTGTCTGATTCGGAGGCTGTTCAAAAGGTTTGGCTGTCTACAAGCAAAGACTTTTTCACTGGGTTGTCAATGCCAATGCACTCACCAATGATTCGCAAGGCTTGTGGATTCCCATGGGTGTTAAGGCCTCTACCAGAAGCATGGCCTCCTCCTGGGCTTGGGAGAAGGGTGTGTCCTTGCAGGACATCTGCCCGGCTGCAGGCTGGGCTTCCCCTAACACCTTTGCCAGGTTTTATAACTTGGATGTTTCCTCTCTCTCTTCCAAGATCCTTGCGGTGAAGGAGAGTTGATTTCTCAATATTCACAGTAATATTATGTTTTGGCTGTTGGTCTTTGTCTGTGCCATTCCATGTCTCTTCTCAGAGTGAAAAGCAATGTCCAATGTTCCACTTCCCTGTTGGCTAGTGGCATTACTTAATTTTGCTGGTTGACCATTCTGCATTAATTTCCCCATTGCGGTGCGGATGGAACTTCTGTACATTGTTTCACTACCTAGTATGTCTAGTGTCATTGATATATTCTTACCATGCTTGGTTATTAAGTTTTTCTCTCTTCCTTCCTATTATTCAATATAAAGGTGAGACTATGTCTATGTCTTTCAACTACCAGTGTGCATTGCCGTATGCGTGTGAATCAGTAGCACAGTGCGATTTTAAACATTTCCCCATAGCATCAGCTACTGATGCAGCATCGGAGGGACTTGAAAAGAAACATACTGGATACGACTTTAACCCTGGTTCCCAGAAAGGAGGGAACGAGACACTGCATACGCTTGAAACACTACTGATTCTCACAGTTACGGGACCAAGAGATGCGCTCTCTTTCCTTCTGTCAAAAATCCTGATGTAATAGCGCTGTGCTCCAGTTTATATGCCTACGATGATGCGTGCATCATAGGCGGAGCATCAAGCGACATCTGCCAGTAGACTGACGTGATTCTAAAGGGCTTCAGAGATTGTCACTCCTAGGACAGTATCCCATAGCGTCAGCTTCTGACGCAGTAATCTCGTTCCCTCCTTCAGGGAACCAAGGTTACAGTCATAACCAGTACTTTCTGGCAAACACCTGTGGCAAACTTTTGGCATTTCCAGGCTGCAGCAAGCTGTTTTACAAATAAACTGCAAGTTTGCCACAAATTATTATTATTATTTATTTATTTTTTTGCAAGGGAAAGGATGTCTAAGGAAAGCAAGCCAGGTAATAGCCAGATAACTCAGACAAGCATGCCATCAAAAATGGCATTTCAAGAGTGAATGCTCACAAGATTTTCTAGCCCATCTCAGCTCTTAGCTTGAAAGTTGACATATTTGCTTGATGGTATTTATCTTCTTTGTTGCATGATGGTATTCATATGTTTATTCATGTATCTATGTCCTGCAACATCTGTAAGCAAAAAATGTCTCTGCTTTTTTGTGCTTGCATCACTAAACTTCATGAATTAGTTATTGATTCCTCAACTTCTGAGTTTGTTTGATAAAAACTATAGACCAGAGACTCTGTTTTTGGTTGTGATAGTGCTATATAAAATACCACATGTACAATTCTTTTCATAAAGGGGTCCAAGTCTACAGTCTGATTGGGTGAGCCACGTTTAAAGTTGATAAACACACCTGTACCCTAAGGTTAATTGTTGTTCTCTAAAGGTGTTGCAAAATACACAGTGGCTAATTTACCATCGTAGCTGTTACTATAATGTTCATTTTAGCATGACTGGAACAATTTATTGACCAATCAGCATCCAGGACTGGCCATCCATTTTATAATACCACAACAGAAGAAGAAAAAAGTTACAGAAAAATCCACACAGGTGCATGTCTGGTTTATCTAGCAATTTTAGTTTCCTTTTTGTGTAAGTTTGTTTTCCATGTACAGTTTTTTATTTCTCAAGCTGTTGTGTGCTGGTGTAATGTCTCGGCTTCTCTTTCTGAAGATAATGAACGATTCTGTTCTGATTATGAAGGATTCTGTTCTGTTTTAAGTCACTGGGATAATTTCAGTCATATATTCAGGTCATTTTAAAGGGGCCAGATTTCACATGACCTCTTGTTACTAGCTAAAATGAGGAAATGAGTTGATTGGCTTTAATTTTACCTGCTGCAAATGGTGTGTGTGTGTGTGTGTGTGTCAATGTGTGTGTGTATATATATGCTTGCCAAGGAGTGTGTTATGTCTGGTACATTGTGGTGGCCTTGAAACCAGACTCTCGTCTGTCAGAAACCATATGCCACCACTGCTCTCCAAGATAAAGCTGTTAAACCAGCATTGCACTTTGAGTTTTCATGTGTGAGTGTGATTCTTTTGGAGTTCGCTTTCTTTTTTTAGTTTGCTCTGTCTCCTTCTTATTACCTTAAAGGGACAGGTCACCCAAAAATGAAAATTTGGTCATCATTTAGTCACCCTCATGTCGTTCCAAACCCGTATGTCTTTCTTCCATATAACACGAAAGGAGATTGTTCAGAATGTTTACGCTGCTCTTTTTCATACAATGAAAGCTCCAAAAAGCATAAAAGTGTCATAAATCTTGTGCACTATATTCCAAGTCTTCTAATGCCATGCAATAGCTTAAAAATTTAAGTCTCTCAAATCTCATTTGCACATGTGCATTTTCAAACATGCCATGTCAAGTTTTGAGAGCAATGGCAGAGGGCAAGTGTAAGTGTAGAAGATTTACTCAAGGAGGACACGGGGAACCAGGTTTCTTCACCTCAGGTAGGAGGGTTTTTTAATAACGTAGCTTGGGGTTTTTACAGGGTTGCCACAACACGTCAGCTTCACACTTTCACAGTATTCTCTAACTTCACAATACTCTTTAGCTTCACAATTCTCTTTAGCTCCACAATACTCTTTAGCTTCACGAAGACCTTCACGACCCAGACTCATTCTCTGGTCTGCTGGCGGTGTGGCTCTTTTATGCCACTCTCCCCGTGCTCACTGTAATTAGAGACAGGTGTTAGACATAATTTAGCTCAGGTGCAAGCGCCCTTACTGCTTTCTCTCTCTCCGGACGGATGCTTGACCACGCCCCTCTGCCACAGCAAGATAAATAAGTGAATAATTTTACTTTTTAAATCTGTTTTTCCACACAAAGCTATCATATGTCTTCTAAAGACTAGGAATACAGCGCATGGGTTGTATGGACTACTTTTATGGTGATTTTTTTGCCTTATTTGGAGCTTGACAGCCCTTGGTCACTGTATACTTTAACTGCATGGAAAGGAGCAGCGTGAGCATTCTTCAAAATGTCTCCTTTTTTGTTACACAAAAGAACAAAAGTCATAGTCATAGATTGGAATGACATGAGAGTGGATAAGTTATGACAGAATGTTTATTTCTGGGTGAACTATTACTTTAAATCTCAGCTGAATATTATTAATGTAGTGTCATATGCTGAAACGTGTGTGTGTTTTGTTTTTTCTTTTTTACAGCTATCCACGAATTTCCAGATGATATTTTCACCAACGTGGAACGGAAGAGTGGCGCTGTACTGCTACATATTATAGCTGTAAGAAAGTCTTTTATATACTAGCAAGTCTGACACATCGTTTAAAAAAATAATATGGCTTGTTTTGGAGGAGTAATTTTATTTATTTATTTATGTATATTTTTGCACAGTTGTAATGTCATGTTTTACATCAGGATCTTATAGTGTGGTTTAATCTGATCATAATATGATCAGATTTATCTCTGATTGACTTGTATCCATCACCCGTGAGCAACACAATTAAATGTAATGCTGCTTCGTACACTCTAATGTTTCATATCACGCTCAGCTCAAGCCTATATTATGCATTCATCCAAAAAAATCCAGACTTGTGGGTGGGAATTTTGTTTGTCCTTTGGTGCCCCCTGTGGCTGGAATTTATCAATCAGATGTGTTCATCTAGGAAACAGGAATGCAAAACTGTAATTTATTCACCTGCTCTGCGTTACTGGGAGGGAAATTTATTGTTCATGTAAGGAATTGATTCTGATTTATGGTTAAATTGTCAGTAAAATGCATAGCCTGTGCAAAACCTGCAGCTAATATGATGGATATTAATAGTGTTATTCATTGGCACATTGTTTTTTATGTGGTAATGCCTACTTAGTGGTGTTAAGGGTTGGGAACTGTTCCATTTTTCATCTAACTGTATGATTTGCATGACTTTCATTTCCGTGAACAGCTCTGATCCGATGTGGGTGGAATACTCTTCTAAAATACACTGACAGTGTATCCTGTAGTATGATTCCCAAACTAATAACTCTTATGAGCCGGTTCTTTTGAATCTATAGCACGAAACATACAGCGTTTCCAGTGTAGTCTGATTCCCAAACGAATAACTCTTATGAGCCAGTTCTTTTGAATCAACAGCATGTCCAGAGTTTAGTCTGATTCCTGAATGAATGACTCTTATGAGCCAGTTCTTTTGAATCTACAGCATGTCAAGTTTAGTCTGATTCCTGAATGAATGACTCTTTTGAGCCAGTTCTTTTGAATCTACAGCATGTTCAAGTTTAGTCTGATTCCTGAATGAATGACTCTTATGAGCCAGTACTTTTGAATCTACAACATGTCCAGTGTAATTAAATTCCTGAATGAATGACTCTTATGCAGCGATTCTTTTAAATCTACAGCACGAAACAAACAGCGTGTCTAGTGTAGTCAGATTCCCGAATGGACTCTTTTGAGCCGGTTCTTTTGAATATACAGAATCGTCCGATTCCCGAACAAATTACTCTTATGTTATTGTGTTCTGTAATGTTGTACTAAGGCTTGTGAGATTTCAGTCGGGCAGTGGAGTTACTGACTAGTTGTTCATATGACAATGTGCAGTTAAAAACACACGAGTTGTAATCAGTGAAATTTTATAAAAGAATAAATGAATGAATGAACATTTTTGTTTGTTTAGAATTTTTATATATAATGTATTTTAAGGATCAATTATTGGATTGCATTTATGCCTCTAAAAAGTCTGTGTGAATGTGAAATTCTTACGATTCTCATTCCTAGTGATGCTTGTTATTGTTCATACTTAGGTTTAGGGATTTGAACAAGTTCTCAGTACGGTTGTCTTCTCACAGACTCTTTACATGTTCCTGGCGTTGGCAATCGTGTGTGATGACTACTTTGTGATGTCTCTAGAGAAAATCTGTGAGGTAGGACTTTTCAAATCTCATCGAAACAAATGCAACGTACAATAAGAGTCTCATAATTTGCACAGTTCTTCCTGTGACCCACTTTGAGGCACTCAGAAGCTTATAAAACATACTCCAGATTTGTGCTGCCTTTGTGTCTCATTTGTTGAATGTGAATTGTGCTTGCAGAAGTTAAATCTGAGCGAGGATGTGGCTGGCGCTACTTTCATGGCTGCGGGGAGCTCCGCGCCCGAGCTCTTCGCATCTGTTATAGGTAAAATCATATAAGCTCCTGGAGCGCGCACACACGCTCATATGCACACACTCCTCATGAGCCCATCTTTTCTCTGTTGTGTCTGTTTTCAGGGGTCTTCATTACTCATGGTGATGTTGGAGTCGGAACTATCGTCGGTTCTGCTGTCTTCAATATTCTCTGCATCATCGGAGTCTGTGGGATCTTTGCTGGACAGGTGTGTTTGTGTGTGCGTGTGTGTCTTCTTTAACAGCAGCTACATGAAGTCAACATAAAATCTTAATTGACCCTGTTTACTTAGTGAAAGATTTGTCTGTGCTTAAAAAGAAGAAAATGTTTCCATAATCTTTCATCAAAATCTGATAACTTTTTCCACATTTGAAATGACTTATCTGTTGATGTAACCAAGGCCGATTGGGCGAGGGGAAAAATATTAATAATCCAGAAGTAAATCAAGTCCCGCCCTTCATTATTTCCAGCATAGTATTTTGTTTCAGTTGGAAACGCATCACATTACAGAAGATAAACACATTGTGAATGCTGTTTCATGTCGCCTCTAACATACTGTACGAGCATGATTCAAATCAGCTTTTGAAAATCATTCCAAGGAAATTCAACTCATGATGTCTTGTTGAAGAAACCGACAAAACTTCAATGGAAACTCAGTTTAAAACAGTATCTGATTGACTACAAACATGCTCCTTATTTTACTAAGGGCTCGAAATATTGTCTAGTCCTATTTGTCCGCCCAAATTCACTGAGTACTTGTAGTTTGTGTACACTGGCAAATTTAATTATCATTTTCTAACCTTTGTGTATCTTGTACCTATTATTTTATATATATATATATATATATATATATATATATATATATATATATATATATATATACACTGTGTGCACAATTATTAAGCAAGTGCGTGTTCTGATCTTATTATTTCCATGCACATTTTCCAACTCCAGACCACATAAACTTGAATGCTTATTGGATTCAGTCATTTTCAGGTGATATGTATTTGTGTAATGAGGGAGGGTGTGGCGAAAGTGACTAACACCTTATATCAAGGTGTGCATAATTATTAGGCAGCTTCATTTCCTCAGGTAAAATGGGCCAAAAAAGAGATTTAACTGACACTGAAAAGTCAAAAATTTTCAAATGCCTTTCAGACGGATGCAACACTCATGAAATAGCTAAACTATTGAGGCGTGACAACCGGACAATCAAACATTTTGTTGCGAATAGTCAACTGGGGCACAAAAAACGCATGGAGAAGAAAAGGCGCAAATTAACTGTAAAAGACTTGAGAAGAATTAAACGTGAAGCTACCAGGAACCCATTATCCTCCAATGCTACCATATTCCAGAACGGCAAACTACCTGGAGTGTCCAGAAGTACAAGGTGCCAAGTGCTCAGAGACATGGCCAAGGTCAAGAAGGCTGAAACACGACCACCACTGAATATATTCACAAGTTGATGCGTCAAGATTGGGCAAAGAAATATCTGAAGACAGATTTTTCAAAGGTTTTATGGACAGATGAAGTGAGAGTGACTCTTGATGGACCAGATGGATGAGCCCATGGCTGGATCACTAATGGACACAGGGCACCACATCGAGTCAGGTGCCAGCAAGGTGGAGGAGGGGTACTGGTATGTGCTGCTATCATTAAGGATGAGGTAGCTGGACCTTTTCGAGTTGAAGATGGACTGAAACTCAACTCTCAAACCTACTGCCAGTTTCTGGAAAGTACTTTCTTCAAGCAGTGGTACAGGAAGAAGTCATCAAAAGGCCATGATCTTTATGCAGGACAATGCTCCATCACGTGCATCCAAGTACTCCACTGCTTGGCTAGCCAGCAAGGGCCTCAAAGATGCCCAAATAATGACTTGGACCCCTTCCTCACCTGACTTAAATCCTATTGAGAACATGTGGGCCCTTGTTCCATGGATGGAAGGCTCATGGCAAAATGGTGGTTATATTGGTCACTGAATATTTTTGAAAGGTCAGAAATGTTAATTAATTGTCATTTTATGTTACTTATTTGTTACACTTACTCTAAAAATTGAGAATAAACAATTCAGTTGGGAGAAATTATTTTTGTAATTTAGTTGCCTAATAATTGTGCACACTAATGGTTATCTAATAATTGTGCACACTTATATATTCCCCTGAGAAAGACAAAACTCACTTTTTCTTTGTTTGAGGTTCAATAACATTTTGGATTGACTGAGAGCATTGTGTTCAAAAATAAAATGAATCCTGAGGAATACAATTTGCCTAATAATTAGACCACTGCAAAATGATCAGTTTCTCTGGATGTACTATTAATAGGTATGTGTTTGAGTAAAATTAACATTTTTGTTTTATTCTTGTCTTGGCATGCTCTCTACCAGTCTTTAACGTTGCTGTTGGGTGACTTTATGCCACTCCTGGCGCAAAAATTCAAGCAGCTCGGCTTTGTTTGATGGCTTGTGGCCATCCATCTTCCTCTTGATCACATTCCAGAGGTTTTCAGTGGGGTTCAGGTCTGGAGATTGGGCTGGCCATGACAGGGTCTTGATCGGGTGGTCCTCCATCCACACCTTGATTGACCTGGCTGTGTGGCATGGAGCATTGTCCTGCTGGCAAAACCAATCCTCAAAGTTGGGGAACATCGTCAGAGCAGAAGGAAGCAAGTTTTCTTTCAGGATAACCTTGTACATGGCTTGATTCATGCATCCTTCACAAAGACGAATCTGCCCGATTCCAGCCTTGCTGAAGCACCACCAGATCATCACCGATCCTTCACCTGGTTGTCTAATGGTTAGACGGAGACCTGGAGAGGCCTTCAAGCCACAGTGTCTCGCACCCACTGTGAAATTTGGTGGAGGATCATTTCTATATACTGTATATCAATGTTCCACCCTCATTATTTCATTGAATATCTCAGCCTCTGAGTGGACTACAAGCACAATCTAGGTGTCCTTAGAGAGCTTTGCGAGGTTATATGACATTTCATAATTAATAGTTGATAACATATTTTTCTGATGATTTATTTTGCATGCTTTCCCTACTGGATGGCATATTTTGTTCTGGACATCTAAGACATAGCAGCGGATTATTCAGCCATGCAAGCTTAAAGACAAGTAAAAAATGGCTAATTGTTTTAGAGAACTGCCTAAGGTAAAAGCAGATATAACGTTTTTAGCTACTTGGGGCTTACAGCAGCAGTGATCGGCGCATAAAAGAGACGTTTGTATTTGATGTCTTACAGAAATCATATTTCCCTTTGCGATTCTTTTGAAAATCTTTCGAACTGTGGTATTTATAGTCACATTCCTGAAAATGAGAGCTTTAATTTGATATATTACTTCACTAAGTGCTATGTGAAAGACTTTTATATTCATATGAATATTTCTACCCCATTACCACTAGGGGGCGCTAATTTGCAACGCAAATGATTTTGTGCCTTATTTTGTTATTTTATGTAACATAAATGTAAAAGTGATTGTATTCTCTGAAAAGCTCAGATTCTAAGCTTTCAAATGATACCTCATATGCCTGACTTATGTATCAAGGGACTTTAATGTTTTAAGCGTAAACGTTTTCCTTGATATAGCGCCACCCAGTGGACCCACCTGTGGGTCTATAGAATTTAAGGGGTTTGATGGCAGTAATACCTCATATATTTAATTTTCCTTGTTTGCAATTTCAGCTGTGATTGGTTGTTGTATTGATGATAGTATTTTGTGTTAATGTCTGTAGGTTGTTGTACTTACCTGGTGGGCTGTTTTCAGGGATTCTTCCTTCTATATATTGTCTGTTATAGCTCTGATTGTGGTGAGTGTCACATGAAACACATACACGTACATCATTTTATGTTTATTATACTTTGCTTTAAATTTTTCAACTAAAAAGCACTTGGAAGTTGATTCTAATTTCATTCATTCATTATTATTATTGTTATTTTTAATTCTTCTCACCTAATATCAGTTCATCTATGACGAGAAGATTGTGTGGTGAGTGTTTTTTCCCCCATTATCTTCTGAAATTCTGATCTGCTTTTGATTCTGATAAACCATTCTTTTGTCACGATAAATCTTTCTTTTTTCTTCAGGTGGGAAAGTCTGGTTCTGGTGCTCATGTACGCTGTATATATCCTCATTATGAAGTGAGTATTGCAAATAACACATACTCTTATGCACGATATTTATTCTGAAAGTGTGGATATTTGAGTAAATATACCGGAAGTGGACATGTGAACAGAATCAGCTTGCAATTTATTAATATCAAGTGAAATTTTGTCGGAACTGTCCTGAATTGTGTCTAAAGGGATTATTGTTTTAGAAGTCCTCCAGTTCTTTGAAGGAGATTGAAATCTATTCTGTTTTTTATTTGCTCTTTACTTTGAGTCAGGAAACAGATATTTTTTTTTTTTACTTGTTGGGACATTTTGCAGTTTGTGCCTCAACAGTTTGCACAATTGGATAAGACTGAAATATTGATAGAAGGTTCAAAACTTAAGAGAAATACCTGCGGTAAAAAGTATGAAACATCACAAAATTCGTTTTATTAAAGAAATATTCCAGGTTCAGTACAAGATAAGCTCAATCGACAGCATTTGTGGTTATGTTGATTACCACAAAAATGTATTTCAGCTCGTCCCTCCTTTTCTGTAAAAAAAAGCACAAATCTGAGTGTAGAGCCGAGGAGGGCGGGACCGGGCTGGAATGAGACACACCCGGTCCCCAATTAGCCTGACGGGGCGCGCGAGGGATAAAGGCGGCCGGGGATGACAGTTCGAGAGACAGAGAATTACAGGCAGCTGTACTGTGTGTTTATAGTTATGTGTTTTGTTTAAATTGGGTAATAAATTATTATTTAAGTTGTCAAGCCGGTTCTCGCCTCCTTTCCACTAAACCCCCTTACACTGGTGCCGAAACCCGGGAAGGAGGAGTGTCCCCACGGGACTCCGGGAACGCGGAGGGGTGTTCTGTCCGCTGGGGGTCGGAGGTCTGACTCCGGTCCGCCCGGGGAGGAGCGGCTGCAGTCCGCCTGAGAGGGTGGAGTAGTGATCGAGGACCACGCGACGGCGCATCAGAGAACCGGCTTGACAACTTAAATAATAATTTAATAAACAATTTAAACAAAACACACAACCAAAAACACACAGTACAGCTGCCTGTAATTCTCTCTCTCTCTCGAACTGTCATCCCCGGCCGCCTTTATCCCTCGCGCGCCCCATCAGGCTAATTGGGGACCGGGTGTGTCTCATTCCAGCCCGGCCCCGCCCTCCTCGGCTCTACACTGTGTTCCAGTGAGGCACTTACAATGGAAGTCAATGGGGCCAAACCATAAACGTTTAATATACTCACTGTTTCAAAAGAATTGCCACAAGACGTACACAAAATGTAAGTTAACATGATTTTAGTGTGATAAGATCTTACTATCCTTTTATGTGTAAAGTTATATCCAATGTTGCTACTTTGTTGCCATGACAACGTACGGCCATAAACCCTAAAAACGACAATTTAAACAACTTTACAGCTGAAACAATACTCAAGTTTTAACAGAATAATTAAAAAAAAGAGCTTTTATAAAGTTATAAGCTTCACATTTTTGCCTTGAAACCCTCCTAAAATTGGTCCCATTCACTTCTATTGTAAGTGCCTCACTGTAACCTCGATTTTAGCTTTAAAAAAAAATAAAAATGGAAATACATTTTTCCAGAAATCAACATTATGCCACAAATGTTGTCGATTGAGCTTAACTTGTACTGAACCCGAAATATTCCTTTAAATATGCTGTAGGTGCAGTAAATGTGAAATAATTCCTTTTTTCCATATTAGATTTAATGCGAGCATGCAGAAATTTTTCACAAGACAGAGTGTCGAGAATGTTGCGAATGGAAACACAGCGGCCGGCAGTGAACTAGAGGACGGTAATGACAGTTTAAACTCGTTTAAATGGGACGATCCATCTGTACTGCTGTTGTGTCCAGGTAAGACTAAACAGACAGGCTTTAAAAATTCTGATTTAATTTACACAATACCCCTGTCATCTTTAGTTCAAATCTGAAGTTGACAGTCCTGTTTTCAACAAAAAACTTTTGAAGGCAAGTAAATGAGTGTAGAACTGTAGAACATGTGATACTGAATAAAAAGTAACTTTGACATATAACGTGTGTTTAAGGTACAGTATATTCACTGGTTTTGCAAGTTTTGCTTCCAACATACACTATGTTATGCACCAAACATCTGAAAATAAGCATTGTTATTCTTTCGTGGGATTCAGTATGTGTTAACAGTTTGTTTTCTAATAAAAAGGAGTTTATACTATGGATGGCATGACTAGGTGAATCTCATGAAAACATGTTCAGATCATTTCACCCCACACTTCCTGTAGCACTTGCCATAGATGTGTCTGTCTTGTCGGGCACTTCTCACACACCTTACAGTCTAGCTGATCCCACAAAATTATCTTTTCCAATTATCTGTTGTCCAATGTCTGTGTTTCTTTGCCCACTCTAACCTTTTCTTTTTGTTTTTCTGTTTCAAAAGTGGCTTTTTCTTTGCAATTCTTCCCATAAGGCCTGCACCCCTGAGTCTTCTCTTTACTGTTGTACATGAAACTGGTGTTGAGCGGGTAGAATTCAATGAAGCTGTCAGCTGAGGACATATGAGGCGTCTATTTCTCAAACTAGAGACTCTGATGTACTTATCCTCTTGTTTAGTTGTACATCTGTTCTTCCACATCTCTTTCTGTCCTTGTTAGAGCCAGTTGTCCTTTGTCTTTGAAGACTGTAGTGTACACCTTTGTTTGAAATCTTCAGTTTTTTGGCCATTTCAAGCATTGTATAGCCTTCATTCCTCAAAACAATGATTGACTGATGAGTTTCTAGAGAAAGCTGTTTCTTTTTTGACCTAATATTGACCTTAAGACATGCCAGTCTATTGCATACTGTGGCAGCTCAAAAACAAACACAAAGACAATGTTAAGCTTCATTTAATGAACCAAATAGCTTTCAACTGTGTTTGATATAATGGCAAGTGATTTTCTAGAACCAGCAATTTATCATGATTACTCAAGGATAAGGTGTTGGAGTGATGGCTGCTGTCTAGATTTGATCAAAAATGACTTTTTTCAAATAGTGATGGTGCTGTTTTTTACATCAGTAATGTCCTGACTATACTTTGTGATCAGTTGAATGCCACTTTGGTGAATTAAAGTACCAATTTCCTTCCGAAACAGCAAAATCTGCACATTATTCCAAACTTTTGGCCCCCAGTGTACATCTAAATGTTTTACTTTTGGGTTTGTTTGTAATTCTTATTATTCTCAATGGTGATTCTCATCAGATTCTCATCACTGTAATTAAAGTTTTTTCATTTGTTTTTATTCAAGGCAATGCTAAAAATACCACCATTGAGTATAAGTAATTTAGTATTTAAATAATATATAATTATTCTAACATCATGACAGTATGTCAATAATTATTGTATTTTTTTATTACATAAATGAGAATTGGGGTTGGAGAGGGAAAACTTTTAATTGTCGCAATGCTAATTATCTTAATAGTGCTAAAAATAGGTTTCATTTTATTATGCAAAATACTGTTTCTATTTCTATCTTATGATTTTGGGGTGAAATATGACCCAGACATGTTTTGTAGGATTCACTTAGCTTTGTCTTTCGGCTAAACGTATTTTGTCTTTGTGAGAGAAATGTCCTCCTGTAGCAGTATTAAAGCAGAAATCTCACTGTGGTGCTGTGTTGGGTTAGAACTGTGGGAGACGGGATTGATTTCCAGCTCTTCTCATCTCAGCACTTTTGCCTCCTCTCGCTTGTATCCACCCTGATCGAGAGGTAACATCAATCCCTCATCTATCTTTTCCTCCTGCCTTCCTCTAACAGCTTTCATAGCTGCTGTTCTCTTTATTCGGACCATCTTTCATTTCTCAGATAATTGTCTGGCTGTTTGTGGCCTTATCTTCTCGTTTAACCCTGCCTGTCTGTTCAGTCTCACCGAATCTCTCTGCTTGAGCTCTGCACACTCTAGCTTTCCTCTTTCTGATGCTTCTCAGTATATAAGGCCAGTCATTTTGGGATCTGAGTAAATATCTTGTCTAGTCTGGTATTGGAACAGGCTTTAGTCTTCAATAAAATGCTAGGACTCAAAGCCTTTTTATAAACCAGGAAATAAAACATTTAGTGATTTTGAAAAATGTAAAACAAAGAAATGTTATGATGTAATATGAAAAAGTAATATTTAAGATTCTGCATTATTTATACAGTAGGTCACTAATGAAATGAAAGCATTTGTGGCATTGATTTTCAATTTAAACTGCTTTGCTGATAATATAATTGGTGTATAAGTGGTACTGAGACCTTTGAACCCCGCTGTATGTTATTTTAGAATATGAGGAAAGAACTGATTATACATTGCTCTTTATAATTTTTTTTGTGTGTGTTTCAATGAGCTTATTGTATCCTCTTTCTCAAGTTAAGTCCAGTAAGGCTTACAGTCGTGGTTCTGTGGTTATGGTGGATGAAATCATCAATGCCAGCCCCCCAAATTACCGTTTTCCTGAAGCGGGTCTGCGTGTCATGGTCACAAACCATTTTGGACCAAAGACTCGTCTACGCATGGCGAGTCGCCTCATTATAACAGAGGTACACAGATTACTTCATTGTTGTTGAGGAATACATTTTCTTATTTTTTTAAACAAATGTAAAATATTGATCACGCAAAAATCTAAATGTGCGATTAGAAAGGGAATTTAATGCATTTAATTTGGAATCACTAACAATATTTGTTCAACTTCATTTAAAATCTTGCAATGATTCATGACATGATTTAAAGTTGATTTAACTGTAAATGGCTGTAAAATGCATCTTTTAAAAAAGATTTGGCACTGACAGTGTATTTAAAAAATATCTAAAAAAGTGCCATGTCCTGGTCACATTTCAACCCAAAATTATTCTTTTTTTTTTTTTGTTTTTTTATTTTTATAAAATTATAAATAAATGTATACTTTGCAAGATAATGAAGCCTATGTTTTGGACCATTAAGATTCTTTTGCATTGTGACATTGTTTTCATGACGATTGAACACCCCTTTCTCTATTCTGTGAAAAATCTCATTCATTTTTATTTTATTTTATTTTACTCTTTAAATTGTAAAGGATATTTGTAAAATGCAGTTATGTTTAAGCAGGAGGATTTTTACTGTATTTATCAGAACTGAGAATACGATTTTGCATTACAACAGTGAGATTTTGGGGAGAAAAGTTGTCTTAATTGTCATGAAAATAATATCACAATGCATCTCAGTGTTCCTAAAATTAGGCTTAGTCTTTATGCACAATATGATTTATTTTGTTTTATTTTGGGGGTGAAATATGGCACAGACATTTTATTTATTTGTTAAATTTACCTGAAAAGGTGCGCTGTTTAACTGACTTTAAGAGGTCTTTCTTGTGTATGTATGTCTATAGCGTCAGAGGTTGGTCCAGGCGGCCAACGGCGTGGAGACGGCCGTAGTGGATGGGAAACCAGACATTGAAAATGGAAACGTACCAGAGGACAAAACCACTGAAGAGAAAGAGAGTGAACTCACGTCACCCTTCAGAATACCAGGTGAGTAAAAAGAGGCTGTTTTTGATGGTGTTACACTGTGCAGAAGGGCAAAGAAAAGTATGGACTGTGAATGTGCCAAAGTACATTAAGACTGGACTTTTTGGTGTTAATTAATAAACTGACTGATTTGAAGAATTTGGGGATTATCATTATCATAATGCTGTTATGAAAAGCTGCTTCTTTCTATGCTTAAAATGTGATTAAATAACTCTTAAGAGCATTAAGAGCCTGAATATCTTTAAGTGGAAATCAATGACAATTACCACAAATGGTTGTGTGTGTGTGTGTGTGTGTGTGTGTGTGTGTGTGTGTGTGTGTGTGTGTTTCAGGCGGCTGGATGAACAAAACTAAATGGCTGATCTCATGGCCGTTATTGTTTATTCTTTACTTCACCATCCCAAACTGTGCGAAGTCTCGCTGGGAGAAATTCTTCATGCTGTCGTTTCTGCTCTCCACCGTCTGGATCGCCGTCTTCTCGTATCTGATGGTGTGGATGGTATGGATGACTCTCTCTGCCTCTCTCTCTCTCTCTCTCTTTGTGCTATTCATCCTTCTTGTTTTGTTAACCCCCCTTCCCACCCACCCACACTGTCTCCTAGGTGACAATCATCGGATACACGCTTGGCATTCCTGATGTCATAATGGGCATCACGTTTCTGGCCGCGGGCACGAGTGTTCCAGACTGCATCGCCAGTTTGATCGTTGCTCGGCAAGGTAGATCGATCATTCTGTTTGAATCTCTACGGCTTGTGTCGGATCAATAAACCTGCGGCAGGTTAAATGAACACTGAAAATTAAATAAGGAATGTTTTACCTTTAAGTAGCACAGTGCAGATTTTCAGTACAGATCTTTAACAGTTAATGTGATTTTGTTTTTGCAGTGAGTGGCACCACTGAAATTGGCCCTAACTAATTGCTAAACAATATCACATTTTTTTTCTAACATTTTGTTGTTTTGTTTTGCTGTGCATTTTATTTTATTTAGTGGTTTGTTTAGTAGTTGTTTTTTGTTTTTGTTTTTTTGTGGTTTGTTTAGTAGTAGTTGTTTTTTTGTTGTGGTTTTATATTGATTGTTTTGTGGTGTTTTTTTGGTCTTTGTTTTGTTGTGTTACTTTTTTGGTGTTTTTGTTTTGTTGTTTTTTGTTTTGTTTGTTGTGTTTTGTTTTGATGCTTATTTTTGTTGTATTTTATTTAGTTTGTTTTGTGTTGTGGTTTTTACTTGATTTTTGTTTTATTTGTGTTTTTGCTTTTGTTTTGTTTTTTGCTGGTTTTTGTGTTATTTTTATGGTCTATGTTTTGTTGTGTTTTGCTTTTCTGTTTTGTTGTGTTTTTAATTTTATCTTGTTTTGCTCATTGTGTCTTGCTTTTTGTTTTGTTTTTTTGTTTGTTTTGTTGTGTTTTTGTTTTACTTATTGTTTTGTGTTTTTGTTTTATTTTGCTTTTTGTTGTGTTTTTGTTATGTATTATTTTGTTTGTTGTGTTTTGCTGTGCATTTTGTTTTGTGGTTTGTCTAGTAGTTTAGTTTTTTTGTGTTTTGTATTGATTGTTTTGTGTTGTTTTTGGTCTTTGTTTTGTTGTGCTTTACTTTTTTGTTGTGTTTTGATTCTTTGTTTTGTTGCTTTTTGTTTTGCTTTTTGTTTAGTGTTTTTGCTTTGTTTTGTTGTGCTTTGCTTTTTGCTGTGGTTTTTTTTTGTCTTGTTTTGTGTTGTTTTTATGGTCTTTGTATTGTTTGTGTTTTGCTTTTCTGTTGTGTTGTTTCATTTTATCTTGTTTTGCTCGTGTTTTGTTTTTTGTGGTTTTTGTTTTTTGCTTGTTTTTTTGTTTTTGTTTTATTTTATTTTAATACCATTTAATTCAGCAAAACCCTGAAACTCTGTTCTAGATATGGTTCTTTAACTTTACGTTGTCATTAGTCAGTTTACTGACAAATATGCATTTTTTTTATTTGCTTTCAAGAAGTACACATACAACAGTTTAGTCTGACATAATTACCCATGATGAGTGAGTCAACCAAGACGATTCTTTGAGTTGTCTAACTGATTCAGTCCATAATTCAAACTTCTGACTCATGTGTTTGATTCAGTTCGACTCCTGTGTTTAACCGATTCATTAAAAAGAACTGCACCAATCAAATGATTTGTTTGTAAATTAAATTGCATTTTTTTGTTTGTTGATGCAGTGAGGGCAATGCTATTGAAAGTTGTGTTGACCAATTATTGTCAATATATTAGGGTAAGAAAAAAACTTGATTAAGGGAAGAACTAGTTTATTTTTCTTACCCCAGTAGCAAATAGTTTTTCCTTGCTTTAAGCATAAACCTCACAAAATTTTGCTAGATTTCTCTGAAACAGCCATGATATCTTATGTCATTTCACTTCTTCTCAAGTGAATATATCTGGTTTAAGTATGTTAAGATATTTTTATATTATTATTATTATTCATATTTCATCATTTATTATTATTTTAGAATTATTATTATTATTTGAGTTGTCAAAGTTAATTATCTTTCACTCCAGGTCTGGGTGACATGGCCGTGTCCAACACTATTGGCAGTAATGTGTTTGATATTCTGGTTGGACTCGGAGTTCCCTGGGCGCTGCAGACCATGGCCGTCAGTTATGGATCAGTTGTAAGCACATGTAGAATGTTCCAGCCTCTCAATCTTGCCAGAACCTCATTGTGTTTGAGCAGTGATCAAACTGTGCTCTTCTGACACCAAGAGCTTCTGTTGAACACTCTCTGAAACACAAACTCTATTTTTAGCAATAATGGTTTAATGTCACACTGTAATATATGGAGTTGATGATGTGATTTCCTCTCTCTGTTCAGGTTATGATAAACAGTCGAGGCCTCGTGTACTCTGTGGTGCTTCTGCTGGGGTCTGTAGCTGTAACTGTGAGTATCTCAGAGTGCATTGTCCATGTGTCATGTTAAAGAGATAGTTTACCCAAAAATTAACTCTCATCATTTACTCACCCTCATGCCATCCCAGATGTGTATGGCTTTCTTTCTTCTGCAAAACACAAATGAAGATTTAAAACAAATATTTTACCTTTGTTGGTCCTCACAATGCAAGTGAATGGTGACCAGAACTCAGAAGGTCTAAAAAGGACATGAAGGCAGCATAAAAGTAATCCACAAGACTCCAGTGGTTTAATCCATGTCTTCTGAAGCAATATAATAGGTGTAGGTGGGAAACAATATTTAAGTCTTTTTTAACAGTAAATCTATACTTTCACTTTCACATTCAGCCACCTACTGGTTGGGGCAGGTTGAAGGTGGAGATTTATAGTAAAGAAGGACTTAAGGCCTGTTCACACCAAATCCGTGACGATTTTACGAGACAAACCTCTGACGGAAGGTCTATTCACACAGAGTTGAAAATGAAATGAAAAACTATTACACTCCTGTACAGAAGACACTGTTGCTGTTCTACAAGCATTTATACCAGTCTCCTGCCCACACCTTCAGCTGTTAGAGATTAATATAAGTAACTTGCTTTTATATTTAAAGCATTTATTTACCTAATTTGGCATAACTGTTTCATTATGTTCTTTCCATGGTGTTGATGCATTTTGAGGATTATGTAATCTGTGTTTTTTATGCAAGTTAGATGAGTAAAAAGCACTGTTGGATATTTATTTGCACATGTATTTTGCCACGAGTATATTCCAAACTGACTCCCGAACCTCTTTTTATAATGCCTGGATTAATGTCTGGATAATATAACACAATGTACAGTGATATAAATACATGCGGAATAATGTACGTTAAGATTAACAGGTATATGATAAAATATGATACATAATATTAAAAATGATATACAAGAAAACACTGGCTCACTGTCTTTTCTTTATTTAAATTATTGCAGTACTTTGTCAGCCTATATTAACCTTGCAATAAAAATAGCAGTGTGGTTCTGCAATTTGTTTGTCCACAGTAAAACATTGCATGTAACAAGCCTTTAAATGGGATATTTTACTACGAGCTTAGTGCAAACAAATTTTCCCAACCTTGTTGCTATTTTTAATGCCATGAAAATAAATATAACAGGCACAGTGGTATTGGCTACATATTAAATAATGTACATTAAGACAAAAAACCATAAGCAGGCTTTCAAAAACAGACCGGGTTTACGTTTACAGTACAAAGGGTTCATGAACCGCAACTATTATTTTTAAGCACATAATTTTACATCAAATACGTCCAATGCCGGTGTTTGCCAGCTGATTAGCACACCAACACGCTGGATTGAGCAGCTGCAGCAACTTTGGAAAATGTTCACCTGATGTGAATAGCACCATGGGAATCCATTGTTCCTGTTAAAAAGTTTGTCGGAACGAACAATTGCACCGAAAATACGGACTTGGTATGAACAGGCCTTTAAGTATTGATCTGTTTCTCACCCACACCTGTATAAATATGGGGACCTATTTACTCTGAATAATAATTGATACATAAATTACACAACTATGAAAATAGATAAAAGAATCTAAATTTTATCATAGATTATTATTATTATTTTTTTTTTAATATACCAATTAAAAATACAATATTCAATATATGCAATTATCAACACTTCATAGTCACATGTTAAAAATAACTTTTGGAATTTATTAACATTTTTGTTATAAATTGCTAAATATAGTGATAATTATAAATGTAATAATAATAATAAATTATTTAAATTATAATAAAAAACAAATGAATAATTAAAACAGACTGAAAATAAACCAATTAAACAATAAATTATTAATAGAATGAAGAAAACATACACTGATCAACCACAACATTAAAACCACTGACAGGTGAAATGATTTACATTGATTATCTCATTACAGTGGCACCTGTCAAGGGGTGGGATATATTAGGCAGCAAGTGAACAGTCAGTTCTTGAATTTCATGGGTTGGAAGCAGGAAAAATGGGCGAGCGTAAGGATCTGAGCGACTCTGAGTGACAAGGGCCAAATTGTGATGGCTAGACGTCTGGGTCAGAGTATCTCCAAAACAGCAGGTCTTGTAGGGTGTTCCCGGTATGCAGTGGTTAGTACCTACCAAAAGTGTTCGAAGGAAGGACAACCGGTGAACCGGCGACAGGGTCATGGGCGTCCAAGACTCACTGATGCGTGTGGGGAGCGAAGGCTAGCCCATATGGTCTGATCCCACAGAAGAGCAACTGTAGCAAAAATTGCTGAAAAATGTAATGCTGGCCATGATAGAAAGGAGTCAGAACACACAATGTATCGCAGCTTGCTGTGTATGGGGCTGCGTAGCCGCAGACTGGTCAGAGTGCCCATGCTGACCCCTGTCCACCGCCGAAAGCGCCTACAATGGGCACGTGAGCATTAGAACTGGACCATAGAGCAATGGAAGAATGTGGCTTGGTCTGATGAATCACGTTTTCTTTTAGATCATGTGGACGGCCGGGTGCGTGTGCATCATTTACCCGGGGAAGAGATGGCAGCAGGATGCACCATGGGAAGAAGGCGGGACGGCGGAGGCAGTGTGATGCTCTGGGCAATGTTCTGCTGGGAAACCTTGGGTTCTGGCATTCATGTGGATGTTACTTTGACACGTATCACCTACCTAAAGATTGTTGCAGACCATGTACACCCCTTCATGGCAGCGGTATTCCCCTGATGGCAGTGGCCTCTTTCAGCAGGATAATGCGTCCTGCCACACTGCAAAAACTGTTCAGGAATGGTTTGAGGAACATGACAAAGAGTTCAAGGTGTTGACTTGGCCTCCAAATTCCCCAGATCTCAATCCAATTGAGCATCTATGGGATGTGCTGGACCAACAAGTCCGATCCATGGAGGCCCCACCTCACAACTTACAGGACTTAAAGGATTTTCTGCTAATGTCTTGGTGCCAGATACCACAGGACACCTTCAGAGGTCTTGTGGAGTCCATGCCTCAACGGGCCAGAGCTGTTTTGGCGGCACGAGGGCGACCTACACGATATTAGGCAGGTGGTTTTAATGTTGTGGCTGATCGAGGAAATATACCAATTAAAATACAACATTCAGTTTGCAATTGCCAACACTTCATAATCACATATTAAAATGTAACTTTAATTTTTATCAACATTTAATGTTATCAATTGTTAAATGTAGTGATAATAAATAATAAATGTAATATTAAAAAATAATCCTAAATTATTAAAAATGATATTAAAAACAGGCAAACTTAAAATAAATCAGTTACACAATAAATTATGAATAGATTGAAGGAAATAGTTTAAAAAGTCAACAATTTAATTATAAGAAATAAAAACAGATAAAAAAAACTATTTAAAAATAACATATTCAGTTTATGCAATAAATTAATTTATTAAATTAATAATATTAAATAATATTAAATTAAATTAATAATATTAATTAATAATAATAATTTAAAAAATAAGAATAAGAATAATACATTATTAAAAATTATAATCAAAACCATTTAATAAACACAAACTGAAAAGATAGTATTCAATTTATGAAACAGAAATGATAAAATTCCACATATTTTTACATGTGATTATGTCATGAATTATTGATAATTGCATACATTAAATATTGTATTTTTTATTTGTCTTTTTATCAGGATTATATTTGGATTATCAAGTTGTTGATCCTTTTATCATTTAACCATGTGTTTAGACATTTAATAATTGGTTGTGTAATTGATTTACCGATTTCTCAAGTGATTAAGTGGTATAAATGGGCCCCCATACATAAGGTAGTCAGACATTTTGGTCATGAATTGCTATTAAAATTTGTAAATCAATATAGTGTGGCTGCCAACCATACAGTACAGTACAGTATGTGGTCTCGTCCATTAAACTTATATATGAGTTTATGATTATTAAGAATAATTCTTTGCCTGTACCTGCAGATTCTTGGAATCCACCTGAACGGGTGGAAGTTGGACTTTAAGCTGGGCGTTTATGTGCTGGTGCTATACGCCATCTTCCTGTGTTTCTCTATCATGATCGAATACAATGTCTTCACCTTCGTCAACTTACCCATGTGTCGAGAAGACTAGAATCACACAGAACGGATCTGCACTACCACCGCTTCATATCCTACAAAACAACACCAACATCTCAAAAGATCTCGTACCGTTGATGTCATAACTCAACTTTCTGGTCTCAGTTTGACCTCCGTTTTTGCACTCCAAAACCATCATCACCTCAGATGAATGAATTTTAGTCTTTATTGGGACTAACAGTTAAGTACTGTATTTGTTGCTAAAAATAATAATAATAATAATATATATACTGTATATCTGCCAGTATCTGGCATCGACCAGTAGGGGCTAACTGGTAACCTTGGTAACAGAAATGCAAATTTCACAAGAGTTCCCACAACAACGTTTACTATGTAGGCAACCTATAGAGTAACTTAGGTTTTCTCTTAGGTTAACTCAAGATTTTTTTTCTCTCTTTCTGGCAATAGCTTCTTCATGGAAGCATTTCACTGTGGACCAAAAATATTCCTGTGAAGTTTTTAAAAAAAAAAATCTTCTGGTTAATTTTTTCTGAACTCTGACCCCAGATTTGGAGCCTGAAAGAGGAACTTTTCTTAGGCAGCTTGCCTCTTCCAGGTGACATCTTTAACATCGCAAAATGCATTCTGAGTCTGCCAAATATGGACAGCGTTATGGTGTGTGGATGCCTACGTAAACATTTACCATTTTTGCATCTGTTTTTTTTTTTTTTTTTTTTTCCACTTTGTTGAGAAATGTCTTTTTAAACCTTCTCTCAGAGCCAAATGTCTTCATGAACTCTTTATTGATTACTGTAAATCTTTTTTTTTTTTTTTTGCCTAAAGGAAGCAAATTATTTGTTGAAATGCAAGAAAACTGAAGGTATTGCACATTGTCCATTATTGTAGTCTACACATCATGATATGGACTCATATAGGGCTTGTTCTTGTTGACTGAAAGAATTTGTGTATTTTTATTTACAAATGAAAATTGGTTCACCATTTTAAGTTTTGCTGTCGTCTCTGAGAGGGCTCTGTGATTATGAACTTGCCTTTTTAGAGATTTGCTAATTACATTAATGTAGACCAGAAACATACTTTACACAAGTAAGCAAACTGCTTACACAAGGAACTAACTTTTATGAACATGCTCAGCGAGATTCTGTTCAAACTGTTGCTTTGCCATGATTGTAGTTGAGCTGAAAGAGAGGACATTTTATGCTAATGCCTATTACTGCACCCCTTGCGTTACACTTTACAAGTTATTGTATGACACTGGAAATTGCGCTTTGGCGCATTTTGTAAAACTTGTGAAATTGAGCTTGCATAGCTATAGTGTTTGCATCCACATAATTGAGTAGAATAAGTTGCAAGCCTTCTAAGTGAGATACATGTAAGATGTTGGTTCTGGTGGGTTTAGGCTGGTCTTGATATCCCTTAGCCGGGATGCTCGTGATATACATTCTCCTTAGAGCCGCGGTTCTCAACTGGTTTGATTTAGGACCCAGATTTTACACTGGACATCAAGTATTGCGTCACTTGTTGCAACGGGGAGTAATTGCATTATGCAAGAAATTGCACCCTGACACATTTTGTAAAACAAAGTGAAATTGCGCTTGCATAGCTGCAAGTGTTTGTGTCCACATAATTGCATAAGTAAAAAAAATAAGTTAAACCAAACGTTGACATTTATTAATATTCAGTATAACTATAATTACTATTATTTAAAATATTTGATCAACACAGGTCACATTTTATTTTGTTATTTGACTGTACTGGCTTCTAACAGACTTAAAGACTACACTGAAGCTATTTAAGGCAGTGTTTTTTAATAAAATAACTATCAAATTATATTGTTTAATTTTACTATAAATGTACTATAAATTCTACACAATTTATCTGGAACAAAGACAATGATGATATCAGTTGTGGTAACATTAAACAAATAGGGTGGCAACACTGAATTGGACAAATAAATTCATAGGGCTTCTAAATGAAACAAACGAAACACTGAACATAAAATAATATATACTAAATATAACTAATAAAACACACTAGTTTATGTTCAAAATCATAGTGATAAACAGCTGCAAGTAACAAAATGTTTCGCTTCAAAAAGTGAAGTGACACGGTGAATCGCTTGTTTCAACTAGTTCATTACAACCGTCCGATTGAACCGAGTCACTAAAATGATTTGAACTTTCTAATTCTACATTTAAGTGATCTGGTGTTTTTTTTGTTTTTTAACCGGTTAATTGACATGAACTGCCGAACGAATCGATTCACAAAATGTTTTAGACTTGCTATGAGAGAGAGATGACGGTGTCACACATTTGGCTGCAGCACAATACAGTGTGACAAAAACAATATAGTGTTTTGTCATGTTATGAGACGTTGGAAAAAGCAGCTTGTTACTGCAAAAGCTACTCTATTGTGAAAATAGTAGAACTACTGTCATGCTACTGTATAATGGAATTACTGTAAGTTAATCGCTAGTTAGTTTTTTCGGGGCACATCACGGCTTTTTGGGGCACCCCAAAGAAAGCTGTCGCACCAAGATCTGCTGCTTATTAATAAAAAAATAATACTTTAATTTATATTAATTTTGGCAGTCAATAATTTACAACACAAAAAAAGAGGACATTTTATGCTAATGCCTATTATTGTACCCCTTGTGGCAACGTTGAGTAATTGCGTCATGCTAGAATTGCACTTTTGACAGTGTGGCTGGCTGGAATTGCATCCACATACAAAAAAAAAAAAAAAAAAAAACTTTAAATCAAACACTGACATTTATTAATATTAATTTTAAAAATAATAATTAAAATAATATTGATCTCGGTAGCCAACAAATTTACAACACAAAACATATTGCGGTAAACCATGTTAGCATTGCAGATTAACACTTTTTTTTAACGCAGTCTGGGTTGTATTTTCTTTTTTCAAAAATGTCATGCAACCTGTCCATGTTGGCATCAGCCAAATTTGGCTAGTGTAACCAATCCTTCTCGACCCGCTTCGAGCGGGATTTGAACCGGCGTCAGCCAGCATGGGAGGCGGGCGCACTGACAAGGAGGCTAAAGCCCCTAGCGTCAGTTGCTAGTGAGCCTCTTGAGGCCAGGGGAGTGAGGTTTACACATATCGCACAGCTATCATGTACCAGCTGGCTCCTGTTACACTCAACCCCCTAAACCTCACTTGCATCTGGGTCATGGCACCACTGCAACTGGTCCTGCTCGACCCGCTCCGAGTGGGATCAGTTGGCATGGGAGGCGGGTGTGCTAACAAGGAGGGTAAAGGCTGCAACCCCTAAGCGTCAGTCGCTAGTGAGCCTCATGAGGCCAGGGGAGTGAGGTTTACACATACTATCACGTTTACACATACTATCATGCAGCTATCGCGTACCAGCTGGCTCACGTTGATAGCCAGTTGATAGCCAGTTTATTTTCCTAGTTATGCATGATTATACAGTATTAATTGCATTTTATTGTTTGCATTATTAGCATCAAAATAGATCTGTGACACATTTTTGGGGCTGCAATCCACCAGTTGAGAACCACTGCCTTGTAGGCAGTTCTTTTGTTCTGAAATGTAGAAATTAGCATTTTAAAGAAAGCCAGCTGCCTTGTCTCATGCAGTTTCAAACTGTGCTTCCCTTTGTTAGTGTGTGTATACTGTACTGTATGTGTCTTCACGTGTGTATTTGTGCGTATCAGGGGAAGACATAGTCATCAACAGATTCCTCACCTTACGACTTCGTGAGCAAAGCCACAACAGCACACCCTGTGTCGTCAGTGCATAGCTCTGGACGGTCGTCTCCATTGCAACCACAACCCTCGTCCAGTTCTGACCTGGCAGCTACTAAACTAAACCTCCGTGGAGACATTTCCGTGTCATTTGGGAGGGCTGAAACATGATGTAAATGGTCCTTTTCCCGTTTTATTCAGACACAGCTGCATTTGTGTTGGACAAACTCTGGGTTGGTGCTAGTTTATGCAATACAAGCATTTGATCTCTGTGCAAAGTCTCCTGAGTTCACAATAAAAACTATTTTCAGAATGTTGGTGTAAAATCGGAAAAGGATTTGGACTTGGGAATCTTGTTGTGAATAGTATGCAGGAAGCATTTGGCATTGTGGCTTCCCAAAGCATTAATGTCCCCAGACAAGGACTTGGGAGCTGCCTTGAACTCTTTGGAAGGAGAAGACTTTATAAACTCTGTGGGAAATTATGGCAACTATGGAAAAGGTGGTTTAGAGATGGTTTTAACTTGCATACAGGCTGCACACGGTCCTGTGCATCATCCGTCTAACTCATCACCCTCTTGATTTCACCCAGACAATTACTGACTCCAAAGACACTTTATTTGTCAGCAGTTCTGTCTTAAATGGGAATATGTAAAGAACAAAAACCAAGCATAGAAGAGTATTCTCTAATGCCATTTTGTACAAAAGGGCAGATCTCATGAAAACATGTCCAGGTCACATTTTAACCCAAAATTAAAGATTTACATTTTTTTTTTTTTTTTTGTATCTCAAATAAAATGAATTCTATTTTTAGGACCATTAAGAATTACAACATTATTTTCAAGGAAATGAAGCACAATATAATTCGTATTATTCTCTATGGTGATTCTGTAATTTTCATAGTTATGTAGTTACAGTATAAAGTACTTTATTACAAATATTTTTTTTTTAATCAGCATAAATTAATGGCAGTACAACAAAATGTGATGTATAAATTACATTACAATAGAGATTTGAATTCTGGGTACAGTAATGATTTTTTATTTTTTTTTTTTTTTTTTTTACAATATATATATATATATATATACTGATCAGCCATAACATTAAAACCACCTGCCTAATATTGCGTAGGTCGCCCTCGTGCCACCAAAACAGCGCCAACCCGCATGTCAGCATTCTGACATGATATTCTTTTCACCACAATTGTACAGAGTAGTGTTGGGGTCTATTTTCTTTATGCAAAATGTAAAAATAATAAAAAACAAAGTCTAGTGACTTTGGGGAGAAATATGACCAGGACCTTTTTTTGAGATTCAGCCCCAAAAATGCACATTGATAGTGCAGAATTTTACAGTTGTTTAGAAAAAGATTATTTGTAAATGCGTTTGAGATGCTTTTCTCATGAAACATTTACCATCGGTTGAACTGGTGGGGTCTTTTTTTTTTTTTTTTTTTTTTGGTCAGCCAACATGATGAATATTGATCACATATCTGTTTATTAAGCCACTTTTTTAACACTTATAATTCATATGGCATAATTGTTGTACCATATAGTGAATTGTATAGGAACTTACAGAATATCTGCACACATATTTAAAATGTGCATGAAAAACAGGACGCTTTCTATTTATCTATCTACATATATATATATATATATATATATATATATATATATATATATATATATATATACACACACACACACAGTATATATATATATATATACACACACACACACACACACAGTATATATATATATATACACACACACACACACACACACAGTATATATATATATATACACACACACACACACACACAGTATATATATATATATATATATATATATATATATATACACACACACACACACACACACACACACACTTACTCATTCTTTATTATTATTTTTTTTCACATTTTAGAATAATAGTAAAGTCATTAAAACTATGGAATAACATAAATGGAACTATGGGAATTATGTTGTGACTAAACAAAATCCAAAATAAATCAAAACTGTGTTATATTTTAGCATCTTCAAAGTAGTCACCCTTTGCCTAGAATTTGCAGACATGTACTCTTGACATTTTCTCAACCAACTTCTTGAGGTATCACCCTGGGATGCTTTTTAAACAGTATTGAAGGAGTTCCCATCTATGTTGGGCACTTATTGGCTGCTTTTCTTTATTATTTGGTCCAAGTCATCCATTTCAAAAACTTTTATTTTTTAATCAAATTTTAGTTTTATAATGAAATGAATTAATATGGTGGCACAATTATATTATTGTCTACAAAATTAATTTCAAACATTTAAGCATACGCCTTCAGATCAAAAGATTTTTAAGATCATGAGAAACATTTCAGTCAAGTGTTTCAAAACTTTTGACCGGTAGTGTATATATATATTTAATGTAAAGTTAGTTACTATGAATCATAGCTGAATACATCTGTAAAACTTATATGAATGTATTGTCATGCTATAATGGACATATCCAACCAATGCATTTTACTGTAAAGCAATAACATACAAACAAAAGATATGTATGTCAAAATAATTCCTGTACATTTTTCATATGAATCTTTGCGATAGGAATGTTTAAAAAAAATCACAAATTAAATTATGCCATTTATACCTGTTTCATACTTTTTGTGGCCTGTTCCTGATGCTTGTTAACAAATCTAACAGCTAAAATTAATAGTAAAACACAGTTATAAGAAGAAACTTGATAATACTACTATATGTCAAGTAATAAGTAGGCAACATTTGCCAAAATGTGCAGTAACAGAGTACACTCTGTGAAACAGTACTTTATCTCACTACGCAATGCACTCGACTTGACCCTCCATTTCCAGTGTGACGACTTAACCGGAAGTATTTTTTATCATCTCTTTCTCGAAGTAGCTACTGTTTGATTATTTGATCGAATCATTCTTTAGGACTAATTCTTTTTAGTGATTCAGTCAAACTGATTCATGAGGTGTTTGTAGAGCACTCAACAGTAAGGGAGGACTTTCCCGTACTTTCAGAGTGTGTACTGAATTTTATTTAGAACTTTCTTCTCAATATAGCTTTATCCAGTTTATGGAACTAGCAACTAACCTAGGCTCGGATAATAAATGGAATATTAGCATTTGATAGCATTATAATTAGCATTTATAATATTGTAAACACTATTTTAATGATGTTTACTGTACATTAGGCCTACTGTACACAATAATTTAAAACAATAAACAAAAAAGTATGACATAAACTAATAATAATAAGAAGAAGAAGACAAATTTAGAAGACAGTAAAATGCTGTGCGGGTCAACTGGGGACAATTATGAGTGATAATTGGTGAATCGATTCTAGAATCAGCTCATTGAAACAAACTGTCCAAACGAACTGAAGTGCTAAACTGTATCGTACTTCCCAACGCTAATTGGGAGTGTCGCTGCGTCCGAATATCCATGCCTACTTCCCTACTATATACTGTGCCAAAAACAGTATGCCAATGGCAGTGCCGGTCCTAGCCTTTTGGGGGCCCTAAGCAAAACTTTGAGTGGGGGCCCCTGTCAGTGTCTTCATAACACTACTTATAATGTCTGTGACAGTGTGGGGGCCCCCTTGTGGATCGGAGGGCCCTTAGCAACTTGCTTTGTTTGCCTATAGGGAGGGCCGGCACTGGCCAGTGGAGTAGTACGTCCGAATTCTCAGTATTCATAAAACAGTAAGCAAGAAATACCCGGATGGCCTACGATTTCAGGCGAGATTTTGAAATGTGGATCAACTGGACTCTTTTGAGGAGACATCATGTTAAAAAAACTGGATTTAAAAAACAAAAACAAACGTCAAATAACCGTGTGTCGGGTGGCTCATTTTAACTGTAGGGGAGAGTGGGGCACAAACTAACATGTTACACATGTTACACACATGGCTTAAAAATGTCCACAAACACCAGACGAAAGACAAAAACTCATTTGTTTACTCGTTGCATTGGCACTGTCTAGAGAAAAAATTGTGCCAAAATAAAAATGAAAAATAAAAAAAGGACCCACTTTATATTAGGTGGCCTTAAATACAATGTACTTAACCAATTGATTCAATGTACTTATTATGTACATACATGTTGTTACATTGTAATTACATTTAAAGTACTTGCATTTAATTACATTTGTAGTTACACTGTTAACTTTACCCCTAACTCAACCCTTACCCCAAAACCTAACTCTAACCCCTAACCCTAACCCTACCCTTACTCCTAAATCTACCAGTACCTCAACCTCAGTAGCAGCAAATGTGGGCATTTTGCAGAACAACATGTAGTTACACAGTAAACACATAGTCTTGTATGTATTTAACGTTAGTACATAGTACTTAAGGCCACCGAATATAAAGTGTGACCAAAAAAACTTTTGAATATATCGCCAAAAGTTGATTTTACAGTAGCAAAAGTAAAATTCCAAACAAAAGTTAATTTTCATCTTTGTTTTAGTGTTTATTTAAAACAAGGCAAACTTGGTATAATTTTAATTTCCAATCTGTTAGCTAGCATCTTGCATAGTATTTCAGTACATAGTCTTTTCAATATAGAAGAGACTAGCCAGGTTTAAACCCCAGTTGCGCAGGCGGGGCATGTTGCAACACTGCCTTACAACTTGCCCCAAATAGAGAGAACTATATGCAATTCTATGCAGTTGTAATCGGTCCTGCGCAACCTGCTCCAAACGGGATTCGAACCGGCATTAACTGCATGGAAGGCGGGCGTGCTAACGAGGAGGCTAAAAGCTACAGCATCTAGCGTCAGTCGCTAGTGCGCCTCTTGAGGCCAGGGGAGTGAGGTTTACACATACTGCACAGCTATCATGTACCAGCTGGCTCCCGTTACACAGTCAGCTTTGTAATTCACATAATTCATGTGTGTGTGTGTGTGTGTGTGTTTGTGTGTGTATGTGTATATGGGCGGGTTTGGGTGGTTTATGAGGACTTTTTTGGGGTTACAAACTGGTAATTACAAGGGTATTATGCTATAAATGTGGTTTATGAGGACATTTCTAGTGTTCCCATAATTCATATCGCTTTAAAAACATACTAAACAATGTTTTATTGAAAATGTTTAGGGATAGGGTTAGGGTTAGGGGACAGTATCTATAGTTCATACAGTATAAAAATCATTAAGTCTATGGAGAGTCCTCATAAGGATAGCCACACCAACGTGTGTGTGTGTGTGTGTGTGTGTGTGTGTGTGTGCGCGCGCTGTATTGTGTCATCCAGCCATGCATTATTTCGGCCTTTGTTGATGTGGCTTTGTTTTGTGTTCATTGTCAAGTGTCAAACTTATTGCTATAACTTACATGACAATGTTAATAAATAGCTTTAATTGACATAATATTTGAGTTTATCCTCTATGTATTTTAATTAGATCAGATACAATTGTTAGTGGGGGATTTTAGGTTGTCACATGGTCACATTACAATATGGGGCACGTTGTAATATTTCACATCACTTCTTGCCACGTAGATAAGAAAAAAAATATACGATAATAAACAAGACCACATATTTTGTACCAGACATGTGTAAATATAGACTATGTGTGAGAGAGAAAAATAAATAAAAAATACTTTGAACCCCAAGTGCATTTACACAAACTTGAAAAAACCAAAAAGTGTTAGTTTGTGCCCCACTCTCACCTAAGAGCTATATATACATAAAGGCAATCACATAAAGGCAGCATAAAAGTAATCCATATGACTCCAGTGGTTAAATCCATATCTTCAGAAGTGATATGATAGCTGTGGCTGAGAAACAGATCCATATTTAAGACAATTTTTGCTAGAAATGCTTCTCCCTGGCCAGTAGGGGGCATATGCATGAAGAATGTGAATCACCAAAAACACAAGAAGAATGTGAAAATTAAAGTTAAAGTGGAGGTTGACTGAGCAGGGAGGATAATTTATAGTAAATATTGACTTAAATATTGACCTGTTTCTCACCCACACCTATCAAATTGCTTCTGGGGACATTGATTTAACCACTGGAGTCATTCGGATTACTTTTATGATGACTTTTGGAGGTTCAAAATTTTGGCACCCATTCACTTGCATTGTATTGACCTACAGTGCTGAGAAATTCTTCTAAAAATCTTCATTTGTGTTCTGTAGAAAAAAGTCATACACATCTGAGATGGCATGAGCTGAGTAAATGATTCGAGAATTTTTATTTTTGGGTGAACTATCCCTTTAACAAAACCAGAGTAGATTATTTTCACGGTTTTTGCTATTACATCATATATTCGGTCATGACAATGATGACAGTAATGATGGTCACGTGCTCTGAGCGTGTGCAATCTTTTTATTATAATTTTATTCTATTTATTTATTTTATTATTTTTATAGCAGCAGACTGTAAACCAATTTTTAGCTATTTTATCCAGAAAAGTGGCAAAAGAGCTCTAAAATGAAGGTACACCAGGCAATCAGACAAGCTTTATTACCAAACGAAGTCCGTTCAAAACAAATGCTAAACTTGAGAAAATACAACCAAATCCACATCACAGACATTCCTATCCTTATGGAGGATTTTTCAGAGAACACATGAGTAAACTGAAAAACCGCAGGTAATATCTCTGATTTAAAAAAAAAAAAAAAAAAAAAATGTAATGTTGTGCGAAACAGCTGGCGAGTTGGATTCAGACGAAACACGAATTGAGTTCACTTCATTCAGGAAAAACTACAGGACAGCTGAAGGAGTTGTAACACCAAGGATTTGTTGTGTGTAACTTTTTTTCCTTCACATTGGTCCTCCTGTTTGTATGTATTTGCCCACGCCTGTTGCCTTTGACGACAATAGCAGTGACCAGCAGGTGGCGCACTAACCTCACTGTTTGATTTTAGGACAAGAGTTATTTTTATGATTACATACCATATTGTGGCGCCAGCAAGTATTTGGGGGCAATTCAGCACCTGTCAGTATAGTGCATTTGGTCCATAATTACAGCCGTTTAGACTAAGAAAACTGCTCTACCAGTCAAGCGGATATTACAACCCTGCCAGGGTTTATGGAGTTTTGCAAGGCAATCTTTTTCATGGCACAGAAATGATAAAAGGATAGTTCACAAAAAAAAAAAAAAAAAAAAAAAAAAAGGGTTTCTGTTATTTACTCATCCTTATGTTGTTCTAAACCCATATGACTTTGTTCTTTGTTTTGAGATTTTTTAGTATCTCTTTAATAATTTAGTATTAATAGGATATTTCACCCCAAAATTAAAATGATCTCATCATTTACTCACCCTCATGCCAACCCAGGTGTGTATGACTTTATTTCTTCAGCAGAACACATTTGAAGAAAAATAGAAAAATATCTGAGCTCAGTAGGTCCTTAAAATGCAAGTGGATGGTGATCAGACCTTTTAAGCTCCGAAAAAATCACAGACAGTCAGTATAAACGTCATCCATATGACACCAGCAGTTAAATTAATCTCTTCTTACAGCAACACGGTTGCTTTTGGTGTGAAAAAGTACTTTATAACTATAAACCATTGCTTCCGGACAGCAGCATTCACGAGAGCGCTGAGTTCACACGGTCTATCGTGTGACGAATTTGTGTTGGCATGTTATGGACGTAATCTCACATTCTTCTCTCGGTTGAAACATCCAGGATAAGCATACAAACGCACCATTGTGAGTAAACAAACATACAAATACAGATCTAAACCAAAAACCAATGAGGCTTCTGTATTTTGTATAACCCTTTAAGGCCACGTCCACACGAATACGTTTTCATTTGAAAACGCATCTTTTTCTCTACGTTTTGGCCTTCCGTCCACACTGAGACAGCGCTTTTGTCAGCGAAAACGGAGCTTTTTGAAAACGCTCTCCCAAGTGGATACATTTGAAAACGCCGTCTTCGCGTTGAAATGTGGACTGGGAAAATGGAGATATCTGAAAACAATGACATCTTTGTTGTCATGTGACGCAGTCATGTGAACCGTTCAATCAAAACGATGGCGGCCCGTGTTACAGCGGTTCACTTTGATAGCGTTGTTAAAGATAAATGTTACTTTGTACAACATTCACATTGCATTCCTTTAAAGGCAACGAGAAGTTTACTCGGAATTGGTGTCCGGCGACGGAACACAAGAACAATTGCGTTTCAGACCAACGGCGATTTTTAGCATGCGCAGTAAGGGGATTTAAGTGTTTTCATACGTTTCAGTGTGGACGAGCAACTTTTGGAAAACATTTGAAAATGGCAGTGTGGACTGAGAGCGTTTAAAAAAATGAAAACACTGTTTCCAAATGTATCTGGATTAATGTAGACGTAGCCTGAGTCTCCATTCACTTGCAGGGTTTCGAAAACAAAATGCAACAAAAGTAAATGGTGACTGAGGCTAACATTCTTTATTTGTTTTTCACAGAAGAAAGAAAGTCATAAGGGTTTGGAACAATATGAGGGTGAGAAAAAGATGACAGAATTTTCATATTTATGAATGTTAGAAATGAACTTCTAGAGTAATGATTCCTTTGTACTTTGCAGTTTGTACTGTATAATAATTTTTTTTTATTTTTATTTTTTTTTACAATTTGTGAAATTGAATGCATTATACAATGATAAAGTTTCACACGACATCACATCGCATGTTTAATTCAGCAAGTGGCATCAAAATATCAATTTGCATTTTTTAATCCAGGTTTGAGTAAAAATGTCTCCACTTTTTTGCAATCCGATCAAATAATGAGTTAAATCATGATTGCTCTGTTGTACACTGCAAATTTTGTCAAATGTAGAAGGTCAGCAGTGTATTCCATGCATAAACAAATGTGCGTACAACCGTATAAAGTTTTTGAGAGACACAATAAAACAAAATTATGCAGCATTTGCATTTTCAAAGTATACTGTACAGTCAATCAATAGGCATTTGTGTGATCGGAAAATAATAATATGGCTTATTGAGTGTATTAAAAGATGATGATCACTCAAATGCCTTTTATCTGTGACACCTGCTCTTGACTGAAGTTATTTATATATACATGTACTGTATAAAAATATATAAAAAAAAATTATTACACAATTGTTATATCTAAACTTAATGTTATCATTTGAACAACAAGTATAATGACTGAATTAAGTTGAATGAATTTTGTACATAAAACAGTTCATTTTGGCGTGAAAGAGAGCAAAGACTTGCGGTTTAGTAATTGAATCAGACATAATTCAGCTGCAGTGTTACAGTGTGTTCATTCAGTGAAGGATTTGTCAGACTGATTCAAAGCAATAACTAGTGAGTTGGCGAGTCGTTTGGAGAAATTCATTGAAAGTACCAGCTCATAAGAGTCATTTGTTCGAGAATCAACTACACCATTCACGCTGTGTTAGTTGCTGAACGAAGCAAACATAAATGCAATAGAAAGGTGTGCTGTTTTGGTGTTATTTAACTGCCTCATTCAATTCAGACTGCAAAATCAAAACTCAGGTAAAATATAATTTCTTTAGCTGTGATGCCGGAGATTCAGCGATGGAGCAAAGCAGATCAACGGAGCAGAAAACACCGTAAATTCAGAACAAAATCTATGCTGCTTTAATTACTATTGGGGTAGTATAAAAGGGAGAACATGGAATTTATTCTTTTCATTAACCAGAGGTTACATCAATTAGTAGTAAAGAATCAAGCAACAGTATTGACAGAAAAAAAGAGAAAACTGCTCACTGCTCTGATCTGGGTAGCTTTAGCTTAAATAAACCGTCTAAAATCAAACATTAACACAAAGAAGCTGTTTATACTTTAAACTGCAAACCCGCTTAGTAAAAGTAATAATTGTGGAACTAACTGAAAAGTTATTACCTCTAATGTTTATACTTATACCAGTCCATGTTGCCATGAGAGACTTGTGCAAACTTCACAGTGGGATGGGTTTTCGGGACTGTTTTGAAGACATGTGGGGCATTCGCTGATAGGCGTGAATCCGCAAGCGCTGAATGTCCTGCGTAATTAAAAGAATTTCCACCAATGATGCAAGTTATAACATCCATGCAACATCGCAAATTAAAATGTTTATCTGCCCTGCTGTAGCTAAAAAAGATCATCATAGTGATGAGCTAAATCAACGTGAATGATTTAAAAAAAATGTTTTCCTCAATTCATCCCGCAGGCCAGATTGGAGTCCTTTGTGGGCCACACTTGGCCCGCGGGCTGCATGTTTGATACCCCTTCCATAGATCAATATTTATGGAGTAAATACTTTGTAGAGGGGGGTCAAAATGACAGTTTTCGCCAATGATTTTGAACCAAACTACAGGTCAAAAGGCTAGCCGTAGAAAGCATCATTATTTTTTACACAGAGATAGGCAGGTCTATTAATAAAATCAGTTGACTTCAGCACCTCTTGTTGTATTATATGTCAATGACCCACATTTGGTTTTCGACCACTGAAAATGGGTAAAATGTGACAATTTATGCATGGAGCCACATTGAGAGCCTCATATCTCTGGGATTTAACCATATAGGGCCTTACAAATGAAGATACAAAAAGAAAGGTTTGTTCAGAATCAGAATCTGAAAGGATGTTAAAATATATTTAATACTTTTGAAGTTATCAGCTCTCCAACTTTGGAAAAACAACACCATTGGCATATAATGCAACAAGAGGTGCTGAAGTCAACTGATTTTAGTTACAGATCTCTCTCTCTGTAAAAATAAAATTATGATATTGCCACCTTCCGGTTATTTTTGTGACCTGTAATTTTGCTCCAAAATCATATGGGAAAATTTACATATTGACCCCCTCTACAAGATAATGGATTACTCAGTAAATATTGATCCAGCACATTTCATATTTTGGCTTTCATGAGCATTTATTTTTATCTTTCTTTAGAAAAAGTATTAACAACATCAAAAATTTTGGCTGGGGAAGTTTCTGGAATTTGAAAATAATCAATTGTTGGCATACAGTAAGAGTATAGAGCTATAAAACATAATTGAGATTACTGACTTTTGATTGCAGACTTTGTTATCTTGGCTTAGACTCTTTTTCTTAGGAGAAACATCAGAGAAGCAGGTGACTTCAGCAAAGTTTCCATTTGCTTTATATTTAATTTCATTGCAGTCTAGGAGAAACAATTAATATGTTAAGACGTCTTAACAGTTTTGAGTGTTTAACAAAAAGAGTTTTCTTTCAGAAGAGAATGTCACTGTAGAGAATACACTGTATATGGGTGATTCTCACAACACATGTCAAGGAAAAGTCCTGGTCATACTTAACCTCTAATTTATAGAAAACATTTTAAAATCATGTTTTACATTAGGAAATGAAACCTGCATTTAGGACCATTAGGATTTTTGCATTGTGACATTATTTTCAGGACACGTAAGCACAGTTTGCCATCCAATTCTCATTACCGTAATGCATCCGGACATTGTTTTCCGGCTTGTTTTCATTGATAATCCTCATTACCAAAACATAGTCTTTATTTTACTGTATTACAGTACACATGCAGTAGTAGGTGTACTACTATGATGTATAAAGACTTTACAGTTTTAATAATAGTATTTTTTTTTTTTCATGTTGCGATAACGAAAATATCGCAATGTCCTTCTTTTTCCACATTGCGGTAATGAGAATTGGAGGGGGTAAAATGTGCGCAACTGTCATGAAACTAATGCAACAATGTAAAAATCTTAATAGTCCTAAAAATAAGCTTCATTTTACATATGCAAAATGTAATTTCTTATTTGCTTTTGTTTTTAAAGTTAAATATGACCAGTATATGTTTGTTTTTTTTACAGGTTTTGTGAGAATCACCCATATAGGCCATACTCACAGCAAATTTACCAGAGTTAAAGTTGTGGTGTTAATGAAAAGTTAATTTAACTCAAATTGGAGTTAATCTAACAAAAGGTTGAGTTAAAACAATTGTATTTCACTCTCTTTAAATAAAGAGTTGGGGAGTCACGTGGCTCCATGCGAGGTTCGGACGTGTGAACGGCGAGCTCTGCGCACTTTGCTAGTTTTAATACTTTTTGTGTCATAAACCCGTGAGATTCGATACACCCTGATTCTTAACTGTTCTAGGAAGACATGTCAAAGAATTCCCTCGGGCTCTGGAGACATTAAAAGACACTTACGTGCTCAAGCTGAAGCCCCGGAGCAGCAGGCCGAAAGCCCGGGAGTCAATTTGGATGGTGAAGTGAAGGAAGATTTGGAATGCGTCTGGGAAGAATTGGAAGACTTGGAGAATCGTAACCGGTGAAACATGTCCGAATTGTTGGAATTCCTGAGGACGAAGAAGGCAGAGATATGGTGAAATTCCTAGACGGGCTCTTGTGTTGTGTGAGGCGAGGAGTAAAGGAAGGCTTTCTTGGAAGAACCACAGCATTTTCTTGTTCCCAGACTTTGCGAATTCGACAAGAGAGAAACGTGATCGATTCAAGGAATGCAAGAAACTCTTACATCAACAGAAGTTTGCTTTTGCACTGATGTTCTTGGCCAAATTGAGAATAGATTCCAAGGATGGCCACAAAATATTTACATGCCCACAGCAGGTGATGTCCTTCATAAAGTCAATGGAGTGAGTAAGTCATCTTGTTGTACTCATGTTGCAGCTGAGTGGGCCTGAATCACTGAACATTCACTTGACTGTTCAAAGAACTGAGCGCCTTTTTTGTTTCTTTTTGTGCTGGTTCCGCCTAGTGGCTGGAGTTTGTTTTGTGGAATAACACTCCTTGGGACAATTTATGGATGAATCTGCATGTTCTTTGTGCTTATGCCTCCTACTGGCTGGAGCAGTAGCAGATTTAGGCATGTGCCGTTGCCCAGGGCGGCGTCTTGTGGGGGGGGGGGGGTTGGGGGTGAAACGAGGGGCATCCCTCCCAGGCCCCCCCACCCCCCCAGTTCAACAACTTTTGGGGTGTGGTGAAGCGGGTTTTGCTCAAGGCACCATACAAACCCCCCCTCCCCGTCAACAACTTTTCGCCCAGGGTGCCATACAAGCTAGAACCGCCACTGGGCTGGAGTTTGTTTTGTAGAATATTTCTTGCAAGACATTGGAGTGATTAGGTCATGTGTTGCACTCACTGAACATTCGTTTGACTGCCTGAGGAATCTGAATGACTTTTTTTTTGGTTCTGCTAGCAACTAGAGCTTGTTTTGTGGAGGAACACACCTTCGGGACAGTTATGTGGATGAATCTACATGTTCTTTGTGTTTATTCCGCATATTGGCTGGAGTTTGTTTTATAGATTATTTTCTGTTGTGAAATTCTCTCTCACAAAATTTGAATAGAAGCACCGGACTTGCGCGATCCAACGGCAAAGTTGTCGCAGGAGGCTCTCAAAGGCACACATGGACTGTTTGAATTTAGTGGGATGGACGCCAGTTGGTGCTGTTGTGCGCGGGGTTAATGCGCACTTTTTTCTTTTAAACTTTTTCTTTTTTTTTTTTCTAGGGGAGGTGTGGGGTTTGATTGTTGCACTAATGTTGGAATGTGGTCGTTATAATTGTATTTTTGACAAATTTTTTTTCTAATATGTCAAAATGTCAAATGTTATTATGAGCGGATTGTCTCTCTCCACGTGGAATGTGAATGGTTTGGGGCACCCCATGAAAAGAAGGAAGGTTATTTATTTTCTTAAACTTAAGAAATATGATATAGTGTTTCTTCCCGCAAGAAGCTGAAAAATTTGGGAAGATATGGGGTGGACAGGTTTTCTTTAGTGCTAGCTCAAGTACGAGCAAGGGAGTCATTACACTGATAAGTAAACATCTACAATTCAAATGTCTCAAACAGATTAAAGATAAATTAGGAAGAGTCATTATTGTTTTAGCAGAAATTCAGGGGCAAAGGTTGATGTTGGCTAATATTTACGCACCTAACGCTGATGATCAGGACTTTTTTATAGATCTTGAAGGGATGTTGCAAGCTGCTGACACCCCTCATGATATAGTATTGGGAGGAAACTTTAATATTTTGATGGACTCAGTCCTTGATCATAGTGAAGCAAAAGTGTGTAAGTCCCCTAGAGCAACAGTGACGCTTCACAGGATGTGTAAAAATCTTGGTCTTGGAGACTTTTGAACCCATCTGGTAGGGACTATACATTTTTTTCATCAGTTCATAAGATTTATTATAGAACAGATTTTTTTATATACTGTATATCTAAGTCCCTCATTTCATCTGTTGTTGATTGCTCAGTTGGAAACATCTTAGTCTCAGATCACGCCCTGGTGAGTTTAGAGGTGTTGCCACATACGCAGAAAAAGAAATCATATAGTTGGTGCTTTAATGTATCCCTTTTGCAAAATCCTGAATTTCAACAAATGTTAAAGGCCGAAATCAATGTTTATATGGAGACCAACTGGTCCTCAGTATCCTCTGTTGGTGTGGCTTGGGAGGCACTTAAGACGGTTCTTAGAGGTCGGATCATACAGTATGCCTCATTCTTCAAAAAATCCAAAGCACGAGAACTCGTGGAGTTGGAAGGGAATATTAAAAGTGTAAGGTAATTTAGGCCTTGCCTACAGGCAAGTCTCTGGGGCCAGACAGCTTTGCCGCTGAATTTTTTAGATCTTATGCTACAGAACTGGCTTCACTTTGTTAGAAGTTTATACGGAATCATTAAAGAATGGAAAGCTTCCGCCAACCATGACACAAGCCTGGATCAGTCTGATTCTTAAAAAGGACAAAAATCCTTTGGAATTACCGTCCGATTTCCCTGATCCAGCTAGAAGTAAAAATATTGTCAAAAATTTTGGCTAACCGATTAAGTAAAGTTATGACATCTCTTTTACAAATAGATCAGGTGGGGTTTATTCGGAGCCGCAGTTCTTCTGAAAACATTAGGCGTTTCATCAATATCATGTGGTCAGTGGCGATCTTATTCCCAGATAATTTGTGTGATTTAGTTAGAGTTAATATTGACCCCTTAATAAAAAGTTTTTCGAGCGATGTGAGCATGTGGGCTTCATTACATTTATCTATGATTTGGAAGGTTAATGTTATTACAATGTATTGTATTCCAGAATTCAACTACCTGCTACAGTCTCTCCCTGTAGATGTCCCCCTCTCTTATTTCAAGTAATTTATTAGTATAACAAAGTCCTTCATTGGAATGGTAATTACATTGGTCCTAGATTACATTTCAATAAGTTACATAGGTCGATTGACAATGGTGGGCTAGGCCTACCCAACATTTAATTTTATTATTATGCATTTGGGTTCAGACATTTGGCTCACTGGTCGCTTCCACCTGAGAAATAAATAGTTGGTGTCCAAATGTAGTGTTATGTCATGGTGCTGTCACTCTGTCAGTCTGGGTTTTTGTCTGACAGGACTGTGGCATTATTGTCCCATGTCTGACTTGTGTTTCGTTGTCTCTTTGTGTGAGTGCACGGTTTCAGTTGGACTCCCTGCCATGCACTCTTTGGTCTGTCTTGTTTCATATCAGGAGCATGGTGTCTGAGTCCTGTCTTCCTGTCTGGTTCGGTTTCGGTCTGTGTCGGGATCCGGACACTTGTGCTCCATGTCTGTCTGTTATTGACGTGGTTGCATTGCACTTATGTCATCTTGGCAGCATGCACTCACGTCAATAGTTTGTTTGTCTATTGTTTGTCACGATCATGGTGTGCCTCATCTCACGCTCACGTTGCACACCCGAGTCGTGAGCTGTCTTCATGTTGTGCTGAGGTTCGGTCACTTCGGTTTGAGATTTCGGGTTTGTGTGTGGCCGAACTTTCGCACAGGTGTCCTGTCTTGTTTTAGTCACCTGTTGCGTGAATCGTGTGGCGTTTTGTTTGGCGTTGCTACGCATTCTCTTGTCTTGTTTGTCGGTTGGCATGGACATATATTGTCTTATTGTCTTGGCAATGTGCACTCATGCCATTCGGGTGTTTTGTTGTCTTATGAGAGCATGTGCCTTTGTTTTTTTCTGTATCGCCGTGTCTCTCTGTTTTACATCATACCCCGCCTCCTTGTTTGCCCATTATTAGTTTATTAGTCACACCTGCCCTGTCTTGTTATCCTGCTGATTACTATTACTATTTTAGTCTGCTTGTGTTTGCTGTCCAGTGCCAATTCATCTTGTTTGTTCCCCTACGTTGGTCTAGTTTGTTGATCCTGTTTCATCCCAGCTCAGTCCGGTCGGTCCTGTGCCTCGTTCTTCTCTGCCCCAGCCTGGATTGTCTGTTTCCCATATGGGGTAGTTTATGTTTGTTTTTTCCCCCCTTGTGGGAGTTTATGTTGGATTTAGCCTTTGTTTTTGTTTAAATAAATACCCTTATTTTTTAACTCTTTTTAGCTTTTGGGTCCTGCCTTCTGCATTCTCGTGACAGTGTTAAACCTACATTGTTGATATGAAGACCTATGTACTCGCTGTTAACCGTTTTCAGAATCAGAGTTCAAGTCGTCAGAACTTCAAATCTCACTGCCAGAGGTAAACATTGATTTCAAGCATTTTACGTCATTCGTAGCTTTTAAGTTTGTCATATTTTTTTATTTTGTTCTGAGAATTTAATGTTACATAATTAGTTTATTTTACAGCGTATATATGTGGCAGGTGAGATGTGAGTTTGTCCTTGCTGTACAAACAAACTCAACAAATTGAAATTTCTGACAACAACCAAATGCTTTGGAAAATCCCAGCGACACCTATATCTATAATTTGTTTGTAATTTAGTGCAAGAAAAGCCGTATCTGCTCTGGAGAAATTAGGTATGCTAATGTTTCAAGGTATTCTGTTAGAGATGATATTAGTGCAGTTCATTTTCTATAGTGTTATACTTGATATAAGAGATAGGATTAAGATGTCATTTACTGTAGCTTTCTTATATCAAAACACTGTAGTAGAAAATCTATTAAAAATTCCTTGTTCAGAATGCCAAATATTTATATTTATACATACCATGTCATTCTAGCAGATGGTTGATACTGTTCTGAAGGCTAATCCAAAGGATGAAGAAATCTTCATGAAATATGACAAAACTAGAATGCTAACAGAAACAAAGATGACTGAATCGCACTGGTAAGAAATTATTACCACATTCTTAAAAATCTGTTCTTAAAAATTATTTCAAATCAACACCTAAAACTTATGATGTACCAACAATAGTTTGTAACTTTTTAAAGGTGGATTCCACCATCATATGTACCAATTATGCACTGGGAATCGTGACTCTTTCCATCTTCAAGATCCATCCACTAAAAATGTGAGTCTTTATTCATTTTTAGTGCAGTAATGCTGATGGAATGCAGTAGAATTTCAGAGAATTTTAATTTTTTCTTTGCTCTTTGTCTATTTAATATGTCTCATTCCTTTTTGGGGATGAGGTTTTTCCAGGTTTTGCAAAATGTGTATAAATATATATTAATTGTAATGAATTATTTTTAATGTCATACAGGAACACTACTATGACTCTCAGGGTAATACAGTCTTTGTTCATTAATGATCAAGACAGTTCAATGCAACATGTTCTACTCATCTGGATTCATCTCAAAAAGGTGAGAATTGTTTTAACTGGTCAACAACTTTAAGATGAAATATACAGTGAGGTGTTTTTAACAATTCTCTCAACTGATGACACTGTGGTCAAATGAATAATGAAAGCAAATTTTAGTTCTAGGCAAAAGATGGTTCATGAAGAGGATGCTTCATTTCCTTTCCTAGATATGCTTGGATTGGTGAGAAAATCAATAGCTTTTTGACCTTTTGAAATTCCACATAAAGTTAACCTTGCAAAAGCAACGTGTATTGAAATATGTGACCATTATGTTTCTTTCTTTAAAGATTGACCAGGATTTCTGTTTGGACACAAGATATAAAAAAATCTTGGCGAAGTGATGAATGTCCCATTTCGAGCCTGTTGCAGACCACAGGACTTACCAGCCAAATATGTATTTTGAGGAGCTGCTGACAGCACTTCAACCTCAACCTTAGAACACACTTTGGTCAGATTAACAATCAGATTTAAGAAATCCTTTTATTCTGGCATTTAACTACTTTTTATTTGGCTAAATTATTCAGTTTGCCTCTAAGATGGGATAGTGAAATGTCATCAGTTTTCTTTTACCAGAATCTTCTTCCCCCGATCATTAAGAAAGCAGAAGAAAATGGTCAAGATTAGTTTGGATAAAGCTGCAAACAACCAACAGTGTAAAGGTAATTTAAGGTGTGTAAAGTTTAGTTTTTGTAAACATGAATTTATTAGCTAATTTTTTTTATTAAAACAGAGCATAGATTGTGTGGCTTTTGAATAGTTGAGAAAATATTTTAAAGTTCTTAAACTGTAAAGATGTGTTATTGCTTGTGAAACCACTACTTGAAAAAAATTTGAACCATATTTGCTCATTGACCATTGAAAATTACAGTTTACACATCTGAAATACTTAGCAAACTCAATTGTTTTACAGTCCTTTTGAAAACAATAATTAACAGAAGGATCCTGTAAAGTTTCAACAGCAACTGTACAGTCTGGTCAAAAACTTGAAACGTCCTCCTTATTTTCTCTTTGCGTGGTGACATCTTGGCTAATGTTCGCATGTTCAACCATGGAGTGCACAGTGTTGATGTGCTTCCTGAGGTCATTGCGTGTATAAAAGTAAATGGTACATCCTGCTTTAAAAATTGCAAAAAGCTACCTCGTAGGAGAGACTGAAGATGTAGTGATCTTTGAACAGCTCATCAAAAGTTACCACTAATGTCTGAGCCTTGCATGGGACCACCTTCTGTTCAAAGATGGTGTGACTGGCTCCTTTCCTGTGGTAAGGAAGTGTTTTTCAACTACCAATTGGGCTAGAAATTCCGGCCCCGTCTGCCGGCAGGTCATCCCCTCCTTCCTGGATCTGGGAGGGGACAGGGGGAGGGAAACAACAATAACAAAAAAAACATGGTACTAATACACCGTAACGGTGATTATACCCAACTAAAACAATACTAATATTTAAAAAGAGAGGGAAAAGCCAACGCGGAGCGGCAGCGGGAGAGAGAGAGGAGAGAGAAAAATAAATAAATAACAATTTACACGCCGGTTCTCCAATATGCCGTAGCCTGGTCCTCGGCCACTCCTCCACCCTTTAGCGGATGACAGCCGCGCCTCCCCGGGCGGATCAGAGGCAGTCCTCCGGCCCCTGGCGGACGCCCTGCTGTGTTCTGGTGGACAGAAGGGGTCTCCCCCGCCCCTAGCAGCGGTCCTCCCACTCAAGGCGGTCGGCCAGGAGCGCCTCCCCGCTCACGGTCGGCGGTCTTAGACCCCGCCGTGTTTCAGCGGCTGATAGGGGTCTCCTCCACCCTTGGCAGCTGCCCTGACCACACCAGGCGGTCGGTTAGGAGCCCCTCCTCCGCCCGCCGTCGGTGGCCGTTCCTCCGCTCTCAGGCGGCCGGGCTCCTCCATCCCCCGTTGGGGTGGATGCTAGTGGCGAGGACTCTACGGCACATCCCTCCTCCTTTCCGGATTTCGGCACCAGTGTAACACAGTTCAATAGAAAGGAGAAGGTGAGAACCGGCTTAACAATATAAATAATTGTTTAATAATAAACGTAACCAAAAAGAAACAAACATAAACAGGTGTCGGACAGTTGTCCGTAACTCTCTGTCTGTCGCACTGCCTTCTCCGGTCGGCCTTATCCCTCTCGGGCTTATTCAGCCTAATAAGGGGCCAGGTGTGCAGAATCACGACCGTGCATAATGACAACTTTTGTTACATGCATTGAACAGCCTATTTTAAACCCTTTGATAAATTATTTTAATGAGACTGATAACTGAGCATGCATAGTGCCATATTACATTTTGGAAAAATGACTGTTGAATGTTTAGACTTATTAAATGTGGTGCACATGCTTGAAAAAAGTAAATTAAACCTGTTTTATTGTCAAATTAATGTCATTTTTGTATAATACCAAATTTACACCATATAGTGTTAAAATAGAGAACACTATTATTATGAGTTAACAAATTACACTCTTGAGTAACTTAATCTTTAACAACCCACACCAGTGTAAAACTTATTTTAACCTGGTAAATGTTGAGTAGTGTTAAATTTCAACTATGCAAAGAGTCAATATTAACTCGATTACAGTGTCAGTGTGCCAACACTTAAAATGTTAAAATAACTCTATTTAGAGTGGACCCCATGAGACACTTTCAAAGTGTTAAAATTAACTCTGATACTGTTATTTTGAGTACACAGATTTTGCTGTGCTCCATCAAGGTGAACATTTAAATTATATATAATAGTGAATAGCTCCTATTTTCCATTCCATAGAAGAAAGTTTTACAGCTTAGAACATCTCCATCATATGGGTTTGGAACAACATGAGGGTGAGTAAATAAATTTTGGGAAACAATCCCTTTAAAAATATTTGCAATATATAATTAAAGTTTGTCTTCATTAGCACAATGTAATTAAACTTTTGTCCTTCTAAGAAATGAAAAAAAAAAAAAATACATTTTATAAAGCAGCTCTAATAGCTACACTGAATTGTATTTGGCTTTCCAAACAAAACTGAAACACCACTCTAATTAAATAACACACCTGTCATGGTAGACTTCCTGAATCCATTTGGAATTTTGGATTAGTTCCATAGTTTGCCTTTAAATACTGACAATGACACAAATCCCCATTACCAAAATTAATCACCAAATTGTTTAACCTGTGACTCCTTGAGTTAACCACTTGTGTTGGCAGAGTTGAGGATGTCTGACTGCTCTAATGGAAGTTTTTAGATTATTCATATGATAAGAGTTCACGAGTGGAATCAACCATTAGTGTTGGAGGCCGCTCAAGTCACACATTTACTAGCAAGTGTGTAATTGGAGGAAGCAGTACCTGTTACTTTGTGTGACATTATAAATCGGCCTGAGTGTTATTAATGGATATTGCTTTTTCATAATGTGCTGCATCATTTTATTGAAATCTATAACGTGCAAAAAATGGAAGTAAAATTGTAATGTATTTTCTGGTAATATGGAAGTATACAGTATAATGCATTATACATCTTTATAAATCACATGATAATCTGATGTGGATGATTCTCATTAAACTTGTAAGACAATGAAAGAATATGTAGCCAGTTTTAAGGACTAATAAGATATTTGGCATTTGTGAGAAAATTTTAATGACAATTAACTTCATGGTTACTTGCGTAACCTCCGTTCCTTGATGGAGGGAACGAGACGTTGTGTCGATGTAGTGACACAAGGGGTCACCCTTGGGAGCCCAAGACACCTCTGGTTTTTGATAAAAGGCCAATGAAAATTGGTGAGTGGTATTTGCATGCCACTCCCCTGGACATATGGGTATAAAAGGAACTGGTATGCAACCACTCATTCAGGTCTTATGCTGAGGAGCCGAGACAAGGTCTGGCCATTTCAGCGGGTAGTTCAGCGTTGTGGCAGGAGGGACACAACGTCTCGTTCCCTCCATTAGGGAACAGAGGTTACGCAAGAAACCATGATGTTCCCTATCTGTCACTCAATCGACGTTGTGTCGATGTAGTGACACTAGGGGTCCCTATACAAAATGCTGCAACTGGCTGAACTGTGTTACGTGAACTGGCGGTGTGTGATGGGCAGACAACTGTGTGCCTCATAGCCAGCGCAACAGGCCAACACGTAACCTCCCCCAACATAGTATATGGCCTCTTTCCCCTTCTTTTTTTCCACTCCCTAAAAAACAAGGGGGATTATCCGACTGGTCTTGCCGACCATGTGGAGAAGTCTCATGGTAGATCCTACCCAATGGGGGAGGAGTTACTACAAACATGGAGACTGTGGCAGAGGGGGCTCTGCCCAAGTAAGATGCAGTTTGCCAACAGGGAAACGAATTAGCGGAAGATATACGTCGCATGGGGTTACCTTACAGGGAACCGCCACATGCGGAGCATCTACCCCAGGACAGGGCTCTTAGTTAGCATGTATACTGGGCCAGCAGCGAGTCTCTCAGAAAACTCGACTGCCACAGGGCTCGGAGGAAGTCAACCAGGGAACATAGTTTGTGAACACTACTGGGAATTAATGGCGCACATCTTCAGCTCAGAGGAGGTGAAAGGCGCTATGTGCAAGCGATACACCCGGCTATCCCAGGCTTATCCGCTTGTATTGCGTGCCACTACCTGGGATGAAACTGGTTACACCAGGAGGTTGTAGAACCTTGCAAAGGTGTTGGGTGTTGCCCAGCCTGCTGCTCTGCAAATGTCTGTTAGAGAGGCACCCCTGGCCAGGGCCCAGGAGGCCGCTACACCCCTGGTAGAATGGGCTCATAGCCCTACCGGGGGCGGCACATCCTGGGCGTGATATGCCATAGCTATGGCGTCAATGAGCCAGTGGGCGATCCTCTGCTTGGAGACAGCGCTTCCCTTCCGCTGTGCACTAAAGCAGACAAAGAGCTGCTCAGAGATCCTAAAGCTCTGCGTGCAATCCAAATAGATGCGTAAAGTGCGCACCGGACACAGCAACGACAGGACTGGGTCTGCCTCCTCCTGGGGCAGCGCTCGCAGGTTCACCACCTGGTCCCTAAAAGGGGTCGTGAGAACCTTGGGCACATAGCCCGTTTGGGGTCTCAAGATCACGTGAGAGTAGCCCGGACCGAACTCCAGGCATGTTTCGCTGACAGAGAACACTTGCAGGTCTCCTACCCTCTTGATGGAAGTGAGCGCAGTCAGGAGGGCAGTCTTCAAGGAGAGTGCCTTAAGCTCAGCTGACTGCAAAGGCTCAAAGGGGGCTCTCTGTAGATCCTGAAGAAATACAGAGAGGTCCCATGAGGGAACGAGGCGCGGTCTGGAGGGGTTCAGCCTCCTGGTGTCTCTCAGGAACCTGATAATCAGGTCCTGCTTCCCTAAGGACTTACCGTGTCATGGTGTGCTGCTATAGCAGCGACGTACACCTTCAAGGTGGAAGTGGACAGCCACCCTTCCAACCTCTCCTGCAGGAAGGAAAGCACCGATCCGACTGTGCATCTCTGGGGATCTTCCTGTCGGGAAGAACACCACATAGTGAACAGACCCCTCTTGAAGGCATACAGGCGCCTCATAGAGGGGGCCCTCGCCTGAGTGATCGTGTCTACCACCACGGGTGGTAGACTGCTTAGGTCTTCCGCGTCCCGTCCAGGGGACAGACATGGAGATTCCAGAGGTCTGGTAGCGGGTGCCAGATGGTGCCCCGTCCCTGAGAAAGAAGGTCCTTCCTCAGGGCTGTCGTGAGGAGCGTGAGGTCCGAGAACCACGTCTGGGTGGGCCAGTAGGGTGCTACCAGGACAACCTGCTCCTCATCCTCCCTGACCTTGCACAGAGTCTGTGCAAGTAGGCTCACTGGGGGCCAGCTGTGTGCCAGCTCGTCTATGCCGAGAGGTGCCTCGGTCAGGGTGTACCAGTGCGGGCAGTGGGAGGATTCTTGGGAGGTGAACAGGTCTACCCGCGCCTTTCCGAATCGACTCCAAATCAGCTGGACCACCTGAGGGTGGAGTCTTCACTCTCCCCTGAGGGTAACCTGCCATGACAGCACGTCCGCTGCAGTGTTGGGGTCACCCGGGATATGAGTGTCTCGCAGCGACTTGAAGTGCTGCTGACTCCAGAGGAGGAGACGGCAGGCATGTTGTGACATACAATGAGAGCGCAGACCACCTTGGCGGTTGACATATGCTACCATTGCCATGTTGTCTGTCCAAATTAACATGTGCTTGCCCTGGATCAACGGCCGGAACCTCCGCAGGGCGAGCAGAATTGCCAACAACTCGAGGCAGTTGATGTGCCAATGCAGCCGCGGGCCCGTCCATAAGTCGGCGGCTGCGTGCCAAATGCAAACAGTGCCCCAACCCATTTTGGAGGCGTCTGTCATGACCACGATGCTCCTGGAGACCTGCTCTAGGGGAACACCTGCCCGTAGAAATGAGAGGTCGGTCCAAGGGCTAAAGAGACGGTGACAGACCGGCATAATGGCCACACGATGTGTCCCATGGTGCCTTGCCCATCTCGGGACTCGAGTCTGAAGCCAGTGCTGAAGCGGTCTCATATGCATCAACCGAGCGGGGTGGCCACTGCTGAGGATGCCATATGCCCCAGAAGCCTCTGAAAGAGTTTCAGCGGAACTGCTGTTTTCTGTTTGAATGCCTTCAAACAGGTCGGCACCGACTGTGCGTGCTCGTTTGTGAGGTGCGCTGTCAATGAGACTGAGTCCAACTTCAAACCAAGAAAAGAGATACTCTGAACCAGGAGGAGCTTGCTCTTTTCCCAGTTGACCCGAAGCCCTAATCAGCTGAGGTGCGAGGCACCAAGTCCCTGTGTGCACACAACATGTCCCGAGAGTGAGCTAGGATTAGCCAATCGTTGCAATAGTTGAGAACGTGAACACCCACTTCCCTTAACAGGGCAAGAGCTGCCTCTGCGACCTTCGTGAAGACGCAAGGGGACAAGGACAGGCCGAAAGGGAGGACCTTGTACTGATACGCCTGACCCTCGAATGCAAACCTCAGGAAGGGTCTGTGTTGAGGTAGAATCGAGACGTGAATGTACGCATCCTTCAGGTCTACCGCTGTGAACCAATCTTGATGCCGGACGCTCACCAGAATGCGTTTTTGCGTCAGCATCTTGAACGGGAGTCTGTGTAAAGCCCGGTTCAGTACTCGCAGGTCCAAGATTGGCCGCAACTCACCGCCTTATTTCGGTACGATGAAGTAGGAGCTGTAAAACCCCTTGTGCATCTCGGCCGGAGGGACAGGTTCTATTGCACCCTTCCATAGGAGGGTGGCGATCTCCATGCGCAAGGTAGCAACGTTTTCATCCTTCACCAAGGTGAAGTGGGTACCGCTGAACCTGGGCGGATGCCTGGCGAACTGAATCGCGTAGCCGAGTCGGACGGTCCGGACCAGCCATCGCGACGGATTGGAAAGCGCAAGCCACGCATCCAAGTTCCGTGCAAGGGGGACCAAAGGGACAACGCCGCTTGAATGCATGAATGAACAGTTGTGAGAATTCAGCTGAGTGAGCATGACCGTTTGGCTCCGAAGAGAAAATCTGAATGAGTGGTTGCATACCAGCTCCTTTTATACCCGTATGTCCGGGGGAGTGGCATGCAAATACCACTCGCCAGTTTTCATTGGCCTTTTATCAAAGACCAGAGGTGTCTTGGGCTCCCAAGAGTGACCCCTAGTGTCACTACATCAACACAACATCGAGTGAGTGACAGATATGGAAGCACAGTTTCCCCCAAAATTCTCATTACTGTAATGTAAATACTGTAGGTAGCCATACAGACAGATATACAGATAGAAAGACAGACAGACAGATGGTTGGAGAGACAGACAGACAGACAGATAAATAAACATTACAATATTTACCTACAAGTTGAAGTCAGAAGTTTACATACACCTTAGCCAAATACATTTAAACTCAGTTTTTCACAAGTCCTGACATTTAATTGTAGAAAACATTCCGTCTTAGGTCAGTTAGGATTACTGCTTTATTTTAAGAATGTGAAATGTCAGAATAATAGTAGAGAGAATGATTTATTTCAGCTTTACTTTCATCACATTCCCAGTGGGTCAGAAGTTTACATACACTTTTTTAATATTTGGTTGCATTGCCTTTAAATTGTTGAACTTCAACACGGGTCAAACATTTTGGGCAGCCTTCCACAAGATTCTCACAATAGAACTGGTGTAACTGAGCCAGGTTTATAGGCCTCCTTGCTCGCACACGCTTTTTCAGTTCTGCCCACAAATTTTCTATCGGATTGAGGTCAGAGCATTGTGATGGCCACTCCAATACCTTGACTTTGTTGTCCTTAAACCATTTTGACACAACTTTGGAGGTATGTTTGGGGTCATTGTCCAATTGGAAGACCCATTTGCGACCGAGATTTAATTTCCCGGCTGATGTCTTGAGATGTTGCTTCAATATAGCCATATAATTTTGCTTCCTCATGATACCATCTATTTTGTGAAGTGCACCAGTCCCTCCTGCAGCAAAGCACCCCCACAACATGATGCTGCCACTCCCATGCTTCACGGTTTGGATGGTGTTCTTCGGCTTACAAGCCTCACCCTTTTTCCTCCAAACATAACGATGGTCATTATGGCCAAACAGTTCATATTTGTTTCTTCAGACCAGAGGACATTTCTCCAAAAAGTACGATCTTTGTCCACATGTGCTCTTGCAAACTGTAGTCTGGCTTTTTATGGCCGTTTTGGAGCAGTGGTTTCTTCCATGCTGAGCAGCCTTTCAGGTTATGTCAATATAGGAATCGTTTTACTGTGAATATAGATACTTGTCTACCTGTTTCCTCCAGCATCTTCACAAGGTCCTTTGTTGTTGTTCTGGGATTGATTTGCACTTTTTGCATTGAATTAAGCTCATCTCTAGGAGACAGAATGCATCTCCTTTCTGAGCAATATGATGGCTGCATGGTCCCATAGTGTTTATACTTGCATACTATTGTTTGTACAGATGAACGTGGAACCTTCAGGTGTTTGGAAATTGCTCCCAAGGATGATCCAGACTTGTGGAGGTCCACAATTTTTTTTCTGAGATTTTGGCTGATTTCTTTCTTTGCAGGTTATATAATGTTTTTTATTGAGTTTCCCCTTCTATGAAGGGCAATGTGACCATATTCATATAAAACCCAAAGCACATTCTAATTACACTCATAACATATAACATACTGTAGACAGATACTATTATACTGACTGCACTCTGAAGCTGAAGAGGAATTGGACAGTCAACATCACAGGCAAAGCAAATGTGTTAATAAGGGAGAGGGTTTACCCATCATTATTAATGTGCCCTGTGGTTAACAGAGAATCTCTTCCATATATACTGATGGTCTATGTAAACTGTGTGCAAGTGGCATGCAGATGTGTTCATACAAATGACACAAATTAGACATCTTTAAAAAAAGAAAAAAGAAATGGAAAAATACGAAAAAGAAAATGTGCAATAAGGTCAATGGCACAGAAAAGAAAAGCTTGCCTTCTAAATATAAAAGAGGCCGTTTATGAGTGCCTATCCTCTGTTCTTACAGTTACAGGAAGGAAATCTAAATTTATTGTGGTCCCTTTAAGATGATAAGTGTTTTTGTTTTTTTCAGAATTGGAGAACAGTATAAGAGCATGCCACTGAATGCATGAACATGTGTCTAGTGCTTTCAGGGGTCTTTGTTCAACAGTCAATGTAAGACAGAGGGATACAGGAATATTGAGTAATTAAAAAAGAGAAGCAGTAGTGATTCACCCTTTACCATGCTGTATGCATGCATGGGTCAAAACTCATGCCATACTTCAAATCAGCACTAAAAGCAAACAAAGTTCAGCCCAGATTAGGTTGACGACTGAAGTCGTGCATTACAATTAAATCCGGACAACTGACGCTTCAAACATTAAATCTAATAAAATGCTTTCTTTAATTCTACGATGCAATAATGGCTAAGCAGTCATTACGTTGTTACACAAATAGTAAAACCGCATCTAAGAGTGCGACCCCAGCCTGAGGGTTAGCAAAATACACAAAACATGTTAGGCCAGCCCTATTGTGGGATAAGAATGAGAAGTAAGGTGGTGTGGTGAACGTTCGTTCAAGGCTGAGGGTGAAGAGAGTTACAGTCTGACAAAACACTGAGAGGAGCCAAGTTTCCCTAAAACATTTCTCACTGAGAGGGAACAGAACACATTGATTCTCCAGAAACAGTCCAGTGGATGATCTTGGATGTCAATAAATACAATGGAGGTCAACTTGAAATGGGTCTCATGTTCAACAAGCAGGTACATTAGCCAAGGGCAAGAACACTGATGGCCTCTTTGGCAAAGTATTTGCCATTCATGTCTTGATCTGATGCCAGTTTCTCCAGAACTGGTTTCACTTCTGTCTGCAGACAGTTGCTATCCAGCATAGGTCCGATCTACTGAAGAGACTTGGCCACATTGAAGTGTACATTGGCAACCTGGTCATTGGACATCTTCAAAGCTACATGGAGCATATGTTTGGTGGTAATCTCCTGGCCACACACATCAGACAGAGCACTGATACAGAAGAGGGTGGTCATCCTGTACAGGTAGTTGTGGTCATTGACCATTCCCTGGACATTGGGTACAATGGTGTTTTGTGCCCATTCTGCTCCAAACTTCTCCACCAGCTTCATCAGGTTACAGGTGGCTGCCTCTCTGATGGCATATACATGATCGACGAGCCAGGCCATGCACAAAGAATTCAGCTTCTCATCGAAGAACTCTACACCCAGCTGTCCGGCCAGAAGAGGCATGTACTCGATGATCGTCAGCCGAACTCTCCACTTGGCATCTTCAGCCAGCTCAACGATAGCAGGTAGAAGAGACTGGGAAAACTGGCGGATTCCAATCATCTTATTTACGCAGTCCAAGTTGGAGATGATGTTGAGGCGGACCTCTGGACACTCATCTTTGAATTGGGCCAGGAAAAGTGGGAGCAGGTGCTCGATGGTGTTGTCTTTGCCAAAGATGGTGGAGAGGCCCATGATAACTGAAGCCAGGGCAGATTTTACATGCTGATTAGTGTCTGAGACAAGTACCTTAACACAGGGAAGAATGTATGCCATGATGATTGTCTCTCAGCTGTCCTCTGGTAAATTCTCACAGAATTCATTGACCTTGTTGGCAGCAGCTGTCCGAACCTCAGCCTCACAGTCTTTAAGAGGATTCTGGAAGGCCGGCACTAGGTCGTTCTTTGTGATCTCTGGACCTACGACCTTCTGCAGATCTGAGAATTTGTCTGCAACCATGTAGCGAACCCTCCAGGAATTGTCTTCTGCTGCTTGGCATAGGGTGGGCATTACCAGAGCTTCCAGGTCCTCTTGGGGCAATAAAGTGGCAATGCTGACACCAGCCTCCACAGCCAGAAGACAAACAGATTCCTGTTCATCAGATGCCAATGCAGTGAAAAGAGAAATGATGTCACTCTTAACATACTCCAGCTCCAACACTTTGGCAAACTCGCCCAGTTTGGATGCAGCGGCACAGCGCACCATGGGAGTGTCATCAGAACACAGGGTGTGGAAGTGCTGGTGAATCTCAGCTTTGACTGTACTGGAAACTCATGGGTAGCAAACACTGAAGAGTTCACAGGCTGAGGTACATGATATGAACCAGCCACCACTGGTCAAACGCTTCACAAGAGGCTCAAAGTGCGCCTCCAGGTCCACTGGAGAGTGTTCATGGGAGATCTTCCTCAAGGACCCCACTGCCTTGTCTCGCACCATCGTCGCTTCAACTGTTGCCAAACTCTCCAAAGGGGGAAGGAGACAGTGTACATATTCAGGGCCTCCAACCAGCATAGTGAAGTTACCCAGTTGCTCAGCAAGGGTAAGCAGATCTTCATCCTCATTATAGATGGTATCTGTGAGGAAGGGGAGAAGTTCAGTGCGTGTCCGTTCAACTCCCAAAGCTAAGGCAATGGTTGACAGTTTCTTAATGCTGTTCAACTGTAACTGAACATCTTCATTCCTTAATTCGTCAATTAATATGGCAATAGGGCAAAGAGAGTCATCGCATTTAGCTTCTGCCATCTTGGATGCTAAAGGCTGTTTTCGGTCTGGCTGCTTTCTTTTGATTTTCCCATGATGTCAAGCAAAGAGGCACTGAGTTTGAAGGTAGGCCTTAAAATACATCCACAGGTACACCTTCAATTGACTCCAATTAGCCAATTAGCCTATCAGAAGCTAATTGGCTAATTGCCTAAAGGCTTGACATAATTTTCCGGAATTTTCCAAGCTGCTTAAAGGTACAGTTAACTTAGTGTATGTAAACTTCTGACCCACTTTTGTGATATAGTCAATTAAAAGTGAAACAATCTGTCTGTAAACAATTGTTGGAAACATTATTCGTGTCATGCACAAAGTAGATGTCCTAAACGACTTGCCAAAACTATAGTTTGCTAATATGAAATCTGTGGAGTGGTTCAAAAATGAGTTTTAATGACTTCAACCTAAGTGTATGTAAAGTTCTGACTTCAACTGTATATAAACACATGATCAATTCCCAATGTTATTTTGTATTGTGTTGTATAAAATTGAAACTTTTATACAATATTTGTAACTTTGTTTACAGATGTTTATGTAAGCATACAATGCCATTTGAATACGCTTATAATGCTTGGAGAATACCTTTTAAAATGCTTTATATACACAGGCCTCAAGTAACGTGTTATCATCATTCTCGATTTATAATATTTCTTGCTCTAAAACATGAAATATTTTCTCAGGCTTAGGGACCCTTCCAATGATTTTAGAGTGAGACTGAATTTTTTATGTTGTAAAGCAACCTAAGAATGCCTGCAGGGTGCTGAGATCTAAAAGTGCTTTATTGATGTATGTTGAATGTAATATCACACTCCTTCCATCTTTGTGCTATTCATGCAATGTGAATGATAACAAGGTTCTCTCTCTGCATTGCACATTAAAATCTGCTTTTGAAAGATTTGCTTATTATGCGTAGTATTTGTTCACTCCAAATGTTTATTTGTAATGATAGCACATAAACAGAAAAATGCGTGAAGTGTGTGCTTATATATTGTGGTAAACCCCCATAACTACTGAATTATAGATCACACAATAATGCTATATTCACACTATAGGCTAAGTTTTGGGCTGAAGGTTGAATATTTGAATATAATGTAAATAATGTATAGATGTTTTTCATACAGCAATATAGTATTTACTTTGTTGTGTGTGCTGCATCCATGGCCTGCATAGACAGGATATTTACATGATTTGGAGCAGGTTGGTGAAATGCTGTGTGGTCAAAAAGCAAATTTTTCTTATATGTGAATAGTGTAATTTGTTTGATGTTAAAGCTGATCTGTGTATAATTATTTCAATGTTCAAATTCTTTTTCATATCCCAGCTTAATATGCAGTCAACTATAACTAAGTCATTTGTAGTTTGATTTCAAACTACAAATGATGTGTTAACACTGTTACGGAGAGGAAACTAAGGGAATTTCTGAATTCATTTTGCATTTCCACCACAATAGTTTTGCATTTCCTTTTATCCATCCCTTACGAAAATTAACCATTGTTTTCAACATAAAAAATGGTTACATGGTTACTTCTGGTTTACTTTAGTGAAAACCATGCTTAACTATTGTAAGGGCATGTTCTTTGGTGGAAACCACGTTTTTTAAAACCATATCTGTACCACAAGTTCACCATGGTGTTACTATGGTAAACTGAAGTAACCATGTTATTTTATTTTATTTTTGCAGAATTATATTTGATTATCATTATCATAGTTTTGTTTGTCTTGTGTAATTATGGTTTTACTATGAATATCATGATTAAAATATGATTACTGTAGTAAAAAAATGGTACATTTTGTGGTTACTATGGTTTTACTACAAATAACATTCAGCTATGGTTACTGTATTAAAACCATGGTTCAATTTCATAAGAGAAGTATAAAGCAATTGTTAGGGAATGCAACATTTATTCTGAGGGAACCAGTGGCCTACGTTTGGGGTGGAATTTTCTGTTTGTCTGACCAATGGAAAATGAAATTTTTGCAGTTTCAACTGGTAAAGCTAGTGGCACAGAAATGTTACAATTGAAAGAATTTTCCTTTTAATTCCAGCTATGCAATTTGTTGTATTTTTTTTTAATTGAGAAAGTGAAAGAAATACAGAATGTTGCCAAATTGCAAGACCATACCATTGAGGGACATTTATGTTGTCAGATGTTGGGCTGGCGCTCACTTGGACAAATTCTCTATAAAGCACAATACCCAGAGGGGTGACTCAACACCCAGTGCAAAAACGACACAGACCGCCCACCATATTCAGTTGCCAATGAATTAATGTTGTTGAAATGGAATATATCACGTTGCTACATATGCTGAATAAATCAGATATGGATAGTGAAGCATTTTTTACATTCATACTGCATACAGAGGAAAGGACATTTATTTCCCTGATGTCAAGGCCTGGTGTGTTAGGCATTGGTTTCACGCTGTGTGGCTATAGAAATGTGAGTCCCTGCTGATGGGGGCCACACGTAATTCATTTCATTTTCCCTGATGCCATTCATCCGGTTCTACAGACATTTGTATGTTTACTCAAACATTAGAGGAATTGATTTGTGCAAGCACTGAAATAGAAACGCTGTAATTTCGGTCTGTTCGTGTGGAAAGATTGTTTGGTGTGGTAGTAAAGAGAACATTTAGTTCTTTTATCACTAAAACACTTCAATCAAATACCTAACACAGTCCTTTTTTATTAAACAGTTGAATTCTCAAACAAAAAGTTTAAGAAGGGTAAAGTACACAAGTGGTATGTAATAATAATAATAATAATAATACTTATCCATGTACAACCATTGATCTGGAAGTGCATTAAAAAACTTTTTCTTGGGGAATGTACAGCAATATATTTAATAATGGTTATTGTATACAGTTCCGTTTTCTTTTATATATTTTCATTTCTTTAATGTCAACACATAACTCCATAAAAAACAAACACAAAGACATACTGCAGGCATGTAGGACTACAACCCAAAATTTTGTATTAAACATCAACCTGAACTGACTAGTTCTCTCAATTAACCAAGAATGTATTTCACAGTTGCCATCACTCTAGTTCACTGCAGTAACTCATCCTCATCATGTCTTTTTTTTTTTTTTTTCAAACTCGTATGACTTTCTATCCTCCATGGAACACTAAAGGAGATAAAGTGTTTTTGAAAGTCTTTTTTGGTTGAGGAAAACAACATTCAATTGTGTATTAGAGACATAAACGTAGCAAAATCTATGCATTTTCAAGCAAAAACGTACTAGTGTGTACATGGCCTTAGGCTAACATTCTGCCAGTTGTCCCTCACATCTCTGTTTGAGTTCCACAGAGGAAAGAAAGTCATAGGGATTTGGTACAACATAAGAGTGAGATTAACATTTTTGGATGATCTATGCCTTAAAGAAAGGCAAATATCTGAAGTTTGCTCTCAAACATAATTTGCACCAATGCCATTTTGCTACTATAAGAAAGAAAATAAAAACACTTTATCCTTGACAAGGTTTGTCATTGTCAACTGCAGCTAAGATAGTAATTAAAAAAATAATTATAAAACACTGGATGTTTTCCTGTGAACTATTCAGCTCATTCTTAGCTGATATGAATGTCATTTACCTTGGTACGTTAAAGGAAGGAGCACCCATAATGCTTAAACTTTATCATCTTTATCAAATACCACATAGCAGTTCATCAGGTATCAGTTTATGTGTAGAAGGTAAAATGTTCCTTGTTGGTTCCAAGTCTGATAAATGAAAGCCTTGGTTAATGGGTCCACTTTGGTGTCTTGGTCATGTATCAATAATCACTCGCCCGGGAGTGGGTTCGTGTAGGGGGCTTGTAGCGTTTGGTAAAGCTTGTCCATGTCCCACAGAATTCTGCTGGACTTCCATGGGAATGCCCATTGCGTTCTCCCGAGTCAGGAATTCCCTTGACTGCTTCCGATAGTCGAGGAAGGTACACACCTTGGTTGTGATCGCCACCACGTTCTTGCCGATGAAGATGGTGGACACCCGGCTGTCCTGAAATAGCACCATGTTGATGCCACGTATAAGGATAGTCACAATATTGATTGTGACCAGACTGAGAAGAGGATAGAGCATCATCTTCTGGGGGGACACATGATCGCCTTGTACGCTGATCTCACTCAAGGACACACAAGGAAGGATCAGCAACAAAATGTAGCAGTAGAAGAACATTAAACCTTCTGCCCAAATAGGCAAGCCTGTCCGCTGTGGCTCCCAAAGGTTCGCTTGCATGTCCAGGAGGTCGAGCAAATCTAAAGCCACCCAGAAGAGCCTACCCCTCATGTCCTCCTTCCTCCTAAATGTACGGATGTATTCCATGCTGTCCAGGGCCACCAGAACCAGGTAAAGACCTGGTACACAGATGGACAACAACAGAGTTAAAGCCTTCCGGGCAACTGTTTCCAAACTTTTGCGGTCTGCCTTACAGTTCTGGAAGACAAAGTAAAGCTTGATCTCTAGCACGAAGATATAGAGGAACCAAAGGATCATGGCGTAGCCACGTCGGGCTGTCCGCACCTCCGTTCCCACCCAAACCGCCACATAGCGGAGGACTATGAGAAAGCAGACGTCCCCTACCAGGACAATGATGCAGACGCCAATTTTGCGGGGACCCTGGTTCTGCTCCACCAGGTAGGCATCCATGAAGGCCATACTAGTCATAATGACAAAGGTGGTAAGACACACATGCCATTTGTCCGGTGATGGCAACACCATGCTGAGGGCCACCACGGCATGTACTTACTCAAAGCAATGTTGTCTTCTATGATGTAATTTGGGTACAAAAGTTTCCAGAAGTTGCTTTGGGGGCCACAAGGTGCTAGGCTGGTTGGATTCTCTTTTTCACTGTCATCACAGTTTTTTCCTCTTTGTGAATTTTGAAGGCATTAAAGAAAATCAAGAGAGTGCTTCTCCAGATCTTATTGTTGAGCATAAACCCAAACTTGAAGCAAAGCCAAAAGCAGAGCTTTACTACTTAAGTCAAAGGTTCCACCACAAAGAAGTTATTCTACCAAAAAGGCAATTTTGTTAGGTTAATTCACAGCTTTGCAAGGATCATATTGATTCTGATTCTGAAGAAGCAGCGTTTAAATGATACAAAGTTAAAAAAAGGGACAGAGCTGGATTACTTTGCAATGGAGATGCATCTCATAAAGACGGAAGAGACCTGGTTTCACACCCTTGGTCTTGACAGATGATTCTTCTCTGACCCACTAAATGGAAGCGAAATCTGCTCATTAATCAGTGTAGTCGTATTGATCCTGTTGGACTGCATGCCTGCCTGACCTCAGCATTCTCAAATGAGATGCCATAATTTTCCCCTTTCTTGGTCATGAGAACAGAAAGGTGATGCGAGGATACATGGGCTTTCCCGGAAGCTTAGCATGCATTTTCTGGATTGTGTGTCGAGAGATTTTCAGGCTAAGTACATTGTGGTGTTTCGTAGGCAAGATCTGGTAAGATTAAGTCTTTTTTCTTGCAAGAGAAAGAGAACCTTGAAGTGCTGTAGAGAGAATTGCAAAACATCAGGATGATTTTTTCAGAGTGCATGCAGGAACCGAATGTTCAGATGGTAGATACCGAGCAATTACTGAGCACTCTCTCAACATTTGTTTTTATGAATACAGAGTGTGCCAAAAAAGGAATTGCTGAGCAGTGAACAGTGTTTCGGATTAAATCTGGAGGGCTGGTGGCCTCAAGCCATAGATCACTGGGACAAAAGGTCACTGGCTCCAGAGGCTCCACATCTGTCCTTGGCTCCCCCAAGCTCTTTTACTGGGATTCTGTTTCATTTTTACCCTCTCTTCTGACACCACCTGAAAAGAGAGAGGGAAGAACAGGACCTGTCAGCACAAAGTGGATAATAAATCACTGCTCACGGCTAGGAGCCAACAGTGCATCCGGCCTTTGCCATTGTGTCAGCATCATTTAAAGACATGCGATAACAGCATAGAGGTAATAAAGTGTTATATTGCCACCCATTCATTTTCACTTCATTTTAATACAAGGACTGTTCACTTGACTGTACAGTACAATGCAGTGCAATAATCCTTGGCAATATTCTGGCACTGATTTTTAGCTTAACATTCAAGATGGCTGAAACCAAGAACTCTAGACATAAATGTTTGTAGAATAAATATAGTTTTTGATTCTTGCAGGTACAGACTTTATCATTTGGAGTAATATTTAATCTTCGATATTATCATGTTTTCAACTAATCTAATCCCATGGGAAAATGTCATTGCTTAGAAACTGGTCTTTCATATCTCAGAAGACATAACTGAGTTCTCAGATATGTTTCGCTTAAAAGAATAGCTCCTCCAAAGATGAAAATCATGTCATGTTGTTTTAAAATAATTTCTTCCATCAGCCCCAGTCACTCTCATTGCATCTTTTAGCCATACAATAAAAGTGATAGATGACTGAGACTGTCATTCTGCCATCTCCTTTTGTGCTCCACAGAAAAAGGAAAGTCACACAGATTTGGAATAAAATGGTGTGTAAATAATTACAGAATTTGTATTTTTGGGTGAACTGGCCCTTTAAGTATCAAGAGTTAATATGAATATCTCTGACTTTTGATTGCAGACTTTGGAATGTTTGTGAATCTGAGAACAGTTTAAGATATTAAGATCTTTTCTGAAACTTTAGAGGAGACACGTGAGATTACTGGGGTTTTTTCTCAGGAGAAATATCTGAGAAGCAGGAAACTTGAGCAAAAGTCTCTGCATGAGCTCTATTTAATTTAAAAACAATTGATATAGTAAAGAGATCTCATCTGTGATTTTATTTTACTACGAGTTTTCTCATGGCAACATACTCTTCATCAGGTCATTTAACATGACATAACACAAACAAACAAAGACATAAATATGTTTAATGTGATAATGTTGTATGCATGATTTAAAAGCTCATGTTAAAGCACAAATACAGTAGGCATGTGTTGTCAGGCCATCATCTGTGTTTGATGAATTCATGCAGGTCAGTAAACCTTCACCATTAATAATTCCAGCAAAGAGACTGTGAAACAGTGTTTAGAGATCCATTTAGACTGACCTGTTTAATATTCACACACTGAGCTGCTGGCCTTTGTCTGATAGCCAAGGTCACATGAGCGCTAATCAACACACTGGCCTGACATTTTCCAAAAATTAAAGCACAAATAATGGAAACTCGGCACAGCACGCAGTTAGCCAGACACAATCTTGTCTGCTTGTCTTATACGAGATTAAAATATCAGTGAGGATGGAAATTATTATTTTTTTAACTGGAATTGAACAATGGAGTAGTGTAATTTCAATGTATTTTAAAACGCAGACACTCAGCAGATGAGTTAAGGATTCTGTCAAGTCAACATAATCTTATTAGCATTTGGTGGCATAGACAGATACAAGGCATAGATCTCATTTCTATGCCTGTCAACTCCACCGTGGTAGAACTGGGTTAAATTTAAATAATTGTAATAGTCTTTAGGATGATGCATTGGCGATCTCCTTAGGTTCCTACTTCATGCATTTGTAGATATGTCAAGTCACTCAAATCCAGACCCTAGCCACAATTCTGCCATGTGAACAAGGATACACAAAGGCTTTTATTTTCCAAGATATTACTAATTTGCTTGTGCAGTCTAACATATTGTGTGCATGATTAGTGGGCATATGGTGGGTTTCCAACCTTGTCTCATAGAATCACGTCACTATAGCTAAATGTTTTCAAAATGATTTTTACGTGGCTTGTTAAAGTATTGTGGTAGTAAAACAGTACATTATCAGTTTATAAACGTTCCGCCCTGTTCCTTACACAGTGCTATCAAAACTATTTTTCTATAGTGCAACACTTGTAAGGCAATATTAACATTAGAATTACATAACCAACTACATTTACAAGCTTGCTCGAGTACGATAAAATTGCATGATAGCTATGGAGTTATATTTGTGCCACAATACTGCGGACGCAATATGATATTTTGAGTGCATTAAAATGTGCAAGAATTTCAGCCAATCAGAGATGAGGGGGTAAATTGTGATTGGCTGGCTTGATCATCAATCATGCTGCTAATCAAACCAGAAGCAAGAAAAGAAGGGGGCAACTGTCCTACTTTTAAGAAATAAATTTGCTATGTGAAATATCTTAATGCTCCTTTATGGAGACAAGATTGTATTCATATTGAGCCCTGATGTTCTCAGACGGGAAGTGCAGAATTCACAGATGAAATCTCATTTCTTTATAGTGCTTGAATTAAAACAATAAATTATTAATTGTATCCTCTCTAAAGGCCTTAACGAAAAGGTCTGCAATATTCATGACGATTTGTAATTCATAAATGCGCTTTGTCAGTTTCCTGTTTCATGTGCAGTGAAATGATCTTGTGATTAGTTGCAAAATCTGTTTTAAGAAATCATTGATCTTCTGTTACCAATAGAGTGTAGAGAGTGTAGAGTATTTCCATATAATGATCACATGCTAGCAATTAGTGTGTTTCAAATACATTCCAGTTTAAGTTTATAAAATCTTAAAGGCCCTATGCGTTCATCTGCTGTCATACATTTTTAATGTATCATGCAAAATTAAGACTTCATATTAAGGAGTCATTTAGCAGACTGCTTTATCCAAAGTGACTTCCAGTACACTTATTAAAGAGACCGTTCTGCCAAGAGAGGAAGATAACTTTTTTGCGACATCCTCTTTGGACGTCTTTGGATCATTTGCTCACTAACAATGATGTGGGTAAAGTTACCAGTATAACGACTTCCGAAATTGTAAGAGAAATGTCTTGAATCTAACTGCCTGGCTTCACACAATTTCAGGGTGTACAAGTTTTTTTATCAGTCCATTAGTAAACAAAATTGTGTTTACATGTTCCTAGTCTGCTACGATGTGGAACAACTAGGTGGAATTGACTTGTAGAAAGAACAATGACATGATGTCACACCAACAACAGCAACAGATATTCAATACACGACAAGAGACAATGGCAAACATGAGGGCTTAAATACACTGACAAGGCAAACACATGACACAGACAACCAATGACAAGACTAAACTAATGACAAGATAACAAGACAATAAACCAATGAGAACAAGACACATGAACATGACGGAAACAGGATATCACATGACTAGACAAGGAAGTGAACTAATTTCAAAATAAATGAATTGAAACCATGAACATGAATCTAAACATGAAACAAGAACACACAAATATGTTACAAGAACACAAAGATTTTTAGAAGAATATCTTTGATCCAAACGGTTTTAGGTGAGAACAGACCAAACTCCTTTTTCACTATAAATCTTGACAGCGGTCTCCTTGGTGATCATGATTTCAAGCTCAATTACACTTCCTATAGTGCCATCTAGCACTCTGCGCATGCGTCAAGCACTAGGAAGTGTAAACGAGCTTGAAATCATGATTGTGCCTAGAGACAGCAATGGCAAGATGTACAGTGAAAAAGGAGTTACATTTTGGTCTGTTCTCACCCAAAACCAATTGCATCGCTTCAGAAGACATGGATTTAACCACTAGAGTGGTGTGGATTACTTCTATGATGCCTTTATGTCATATCTGGACTTTCAGATTTCTGGTCACCATTCACTTGCATTGTATGGACCTACAGAGCTGAGATATCCTTCTAAAAATCTTAGTTTGTGTTCTGCTAAAGAAAGAAAGTCATACACATCTGGGATGGCATGAGGGTCAGTAAATGATAAGAGAATTTTCATTTTTGGGTGAACCATCCCTTTAAATGTCAGTCAAATGGTCACTTCCTGTCTAAGTGGCCAGTTCTTGGTTAGAATTAACTTGTTTTTCTTTTTTTAATAATAATAAAAAAGTTTATTTTTGTTACCTCATTGGAAAATAGTTTTTTTCTTGTTTTAAGCATAAACCTCACAGAATTCTGTTAGACTTCTCTGAAAACAAGACTTGATATCTTATGTAATTTTGCTTTTCAAGTAAATGTATCTTATTTTAAGGATATTTGGGGTAAGGATAAAGATTTTTTTTTTACTAGAAAATAAGACAAAAATATTGAGTAAGAAATTGTTTTTTTGCAGGGTAGTACTGTTGCCAAATTTTAGACATCTGTGCAATCACCTCCTCTTCAATATTCAGATAAATATTGAATGCTAATGAAGTCTACAGTACGCGTCTGTTTCTGAGCAGCTTACAGTACAGAATCTGACAGTTTTGTCAGGAATGTATGCTATGCTGTCTCTGTTACATTACCTTAGCATCTGTATGCTACGCTGGCATGATGCCACCTCTGTTGGCATCACAGATGTCCCCCGACATCACTTTATAATTGCTTGTACTGTAAACACTTTCTCTGACAAGTTTTCTTGCTCGCTTCACACAGAAAAAACATTACATACATGACATTGTAGATGTTTATACTCTCAGTAAACACGGCAATCCATTATCATAAGTAAACACAATAATCCATCGCCTGCGGTGATATGTACATCAAGCAGTGTCATACAGAACCTCAGAACCTTCTTAAAAGATAAATATTCATAAAGATCAACTCTTTTTTTTTTCACCTGCACCAAAAAAATCTGCTTAAACCAGCTAAGACCAGCAAACCACCCAAGGCTGGTTTTAGCTGTTTTTCAGCTGGCCTAGCTGGATTTCCCTGTTGGAAAAAAAGCACACAGCTTAAACCAATCAAAGGTGGATTTCTGGTCTTAGCTGGTTTAAATTGATCTAGCTTGATGTCCCTGCTGAAAATAAAACAGCTCAAACCAGCCTAAGACGGTTTTCTGGGCTCAGCCTGTTTAAAGTAGTCCAGCTTGATGTCCCTGCATAAAAGAAAAATCAGTTTAAACCAGCCTAAAGGTGGTTTGCTGGTCATATCTGGTTTCAGATTGTTTAGCTCTCCCTGCTGGAAAAAACAAACAAACAGATTAAACCAGCTTAAAGTGATTTACTGCTTTTATATACATTTAAAGATGTTTTAGATGGATGTCACCACTGAAAAAAACAAACAAACAAAAAAACTGCTATCCAGCCTAAAGTGGTTTGCTGGTCTTAACTGGTGTAATATTGACAAGTTGGATGTTTCTGATGAAAAAAAAAAAGTTTAATCCAGCCTAAGGTAGTATGCTGGTCTTAGCTAGTCTTAGATGGTTTAGTGTTCAGCACCGACTGTGCGCGCTCGTTCGTGAGGCACGCCGCCATCGAGACTGAGTCCAACTCCATGCCGAGAAAAAAAATGCTCTGAACCGGGGAGAGCTTGCTCTTTTCCCAGTTGACCCGAAGCCCCAGTCGGCTGAGGTGCGTGAGCACCAGGTCCCCCCCAACACATCCCGAGAGTGAGCTAGGATTAGCCAGTCGTCGAGATAATTGAGGATTTGGACGCCCACTTCCCTTAGTGGGGCAAGGGCTGCCTCTGCGACCTTCGTGAAGATGCGAGGGGACAAGGACAGGCCGAAGGGAAGGACCTTGTACTGGTATGCCTGGCCCTCGAAAGCAAACCGCAGGAAGGGGCGCTTCGAAGCCTTCCTTGGGTTCTTGGCGGCTGGCCATGAGATGGGTGGCGTCTGCTTCCTGCGGTGGGCTCCACGCTGGGGTCGGGCTGCAGGAATGCAGGAGGACACCCTTGGCAACGAGCAAACTGCTGGGCAAAGTCCTCGACGGTGTCGCCGAACAGGCCAACCTGGGAAATGGGGGCGTCAATGAACCGTGCCTTGTCAGCCTCTCTCATCTCCACCAGGTTGAGCCAAAGGTGGTAAACCTACAGGCCCTGGACGGGAGTTTCAGGTGCCCGCGCCAGGTGGCGGTGCTCTGCGGGCACAAGTGCACCGTGAGCGCCTTATCCACCTGGGGGATCATCGAATACCCCTTGGCCGCCCCACCATCGAGGGTAGTGAGAGCGGGGGAGCTGAAAGATTGGGATTTGGTAGTAAAAGGTACCCCCCACGATCCTGTCAGCTCCTCATGCACTTCCGGGAAGAAAGGGACTGGGGCGCAGCTGTGAGCGGTGCTCTGGGCCCAGGAACCAATCATCGAGCCGCGAGGGTTCAGGGTTCGATAACTCATCGTCTTCCTGGGCTCCGAATAAGAGGTCGAACTCGCCCTGAGATGAGCCGGCGGTCTCATCCGAGAGCCCGACCGGGGCAAGCGAGCATGCTGAGGAATGGGAGGTCCTTGGGGGGTTACCTGGCGGAGGTGCTCCCATTGAAGTCCCCAAATCGCCCCCAGTGCTAACCAACGTGGCCTTATACCCGTAGGTAGAAGGACCGAGGTGGGGAGCTGCTGGGGTGGCTTGCTTTCTTACAAAGGCAAGCTGTGACCGCAACATTGCCATGGTCAAGTTCTCGCAATGAGGACAAGACCCATCCACAAACGATGTATCCGCGCGGGCAGCGCCCAGACATGTAAGACAGCGATCGTGGCTGTCAGAAGCGGAGAGATAATGACCACACAAATGGAAAGGCATCTTTAAAAAGACTTCCGTGTGTGCCGCTCTTTTAGAATTGAAAATATATTCTTTTAGAAAATACTCTTTTGTTTTGTTCTGCCGAAGCGTCCAGGGGCGTTCTCTGCACTCCACGGGTGCAGAGGGGGAGAAGCCACTGAAATGTGCCATAAATCCAGCAGTTTGAGGTGAATGGTAGGGAGAAATTGAATTCAGTGCACTGAACGGCGGTGGTAGGTCTGATCACTGACAATGATGAAACAGCCTACAGAGAGGAGGTGCACACTCTGACACACTGGTGTAAGGAGCACAACCTCTCCCTCAATGTCAGTAAGACAAAGGAGCTTGTGGTGGACTTCAGAAGAAAAGACAGAGAACACAGTCCCATCACCATCAATGGAGCACCAGTGGAGAGAGTCAGCAGCTTCAAGTTCCTGGGTGTCCACATCACTGAGGAACTCACATGGTCCATCCATACTGAAGTCATTGTGAAGAAGGCTGATCAGCGCCTCTTCTTCCTGAGATGGCTGAGGAAGTTTGGAATGAACCGCCACATCCTCACACGGTTCTACACCTGCACTGTAGAGAGCATCCTGACTGGCTGCATCTCCACCTGATAAGGCAATAGCACAGCCCGCAACCGCAGAGCACTGCAAAGGGTGGTGCGAACTGCCAGACACATCATCGGAGGTGAGCTTCCCTCCCTCCAGGAAATATATACAAGGCAGTGTGTGAAAAAAGCTCGGAGGATCATCAGAGACTCCAGCCACCCAAGCCATGGGCTGTTCTCACTGCTACCATCAGGCAGGCGGTATCGCAGCATCAGGACCCACACCAGCCGACTCCATGATAGCTTCTTCCCCCAAGCAATCAGACTTTTGAACTCTTGATCTCCAACGATCAAAATACATCAGCACTGCACTTTATTACTCTTACTCTTATATCTCACACCGGACTGTCATAAATTATATTATTATTATATTATATTCTCTCTTAACAACTTACTATCAACCGACAGCCTGAATGTCAATACAGTACAAAACAACCTACTGTACATTCTATATATACTACTATATATACTTTTTTATTTTTTTATTTTTATTGAATAATGTGTATCTATATTGTACGTACTGTATACTGTACAGTGTATGTTATTATTTGTATATTGTGTTGTGTGTAATTATGTGTATATTAGACTTTAAATTGTGTTGTGTTAATTTGATGTTATTGTAAATTGGTATATGTCTCATCACTGTCACGACTGCTATGTTGATCGGAACTGCACCCAAGAATTTCACACACCATTGCACTTGTGTATATGGCTGTGTGACAATAAATGTGATTTGATTTGATTTTGATTTGAATGTCTGGTTTAAGCTGGTTTAGCTGTATGTCCCTGCAAAAAACAAAAAACATCTTAAGCCATTTTAGAACAACCTAAGGCGATTTTCTGGTTTAAGATGGTCTAAATGTCTCCCTGCCTAGCCTAGCTGCACTGTAAAAAAATCCAACTTCAATTTTGTCAGATAAGCTCAATTTTAAAAGTTGACTGAACTAGCTAATGTCGAAAAAAGTGAATTTACTTAAAACAATCAATTAAGACTTTTATGCCATTTTTAGTAAGAGCAACTTACATTTCTAAACAGTGAGCACATACAGTAACAAGTTAGGTGGTGAAGGTAGAACATACAGGCTTTTGAGCATGCTCAGTTTGATCACTGAACCTCCAACACCCCCCTTTTTGAAACTTTGTGCACCTCTGTGAAATAGTTAAAATTTTACTGTTGTAAGTTTATAAAGCCAGGCTCTACCATGGAAAATCAGGAAATATGTGGGAATTTAAATCTTCGATTTCGACTCATATCTTTAATGATGTTATCCATTTGTTAAAGTCATGGAAAGGTCTTAAAAATTCATGAGTCAAAACCTGGGGGAACCATGTAAGGCTGAGCACTATGAACTTCACATTGATGCACCTGCTACTGAGCATCTCCCATTAGACAATTTTGAATCGGCTCAACTGTGTTTACCTTCCCTTGAGGCGCAATCAGCAGCGTGGAAGACCCGGGTTCGTATCCCTCATTAAAACCAGAAAGTAATCATGTTTGCATAGTCAAAGCTATTTGGAGGTTACATTTCTTCCTCTAACATTACATTTTTACTCCACTGATGGTTAGGTTTAGGGCTTGGGTTGGGTGGTTCAGTTTATAAAACATGCACTTCTCTTCACCATACTACATCATGTACAGCTCAAAACAACTTGAATTTGGCGCCCTTCCTTGGACATTTCACCCGGAAAATGGAGCTCACACAAGCCAACAACACTTACCACTTTTGGCCACTGGTGGAACAGTTTTTGCATTTCAATAAACAGACTGATTTCATCTGAAGAACAGTCAACCTACTCTTTCTGATTTCACTGTGAGATCAGTCTGGTCTGATTTTAGCTGTTTTTTCACAAGGGGTTTAAGCCATGCATTTAGCACTAGCACTAGTTGGTCTGTTTCCTCTCAGATAAAGGCATAACTTTGCACAAATCTGGCTCTGGGTGGCATTTTCTAAAACCAACTGTGCCAGCTGTTTACCTGAGGGCCATTATTTTATTACCTCAGCAAAAGTCATTTAAATGTATATTAATTCAGTGACACTAGCAAGGTCATTATAATGCCAGCACACTAGGGTGCTCTCTTACTCATTTAATGTATAATTATTCATGGTTTGTTCTTATTAAGTCATTTTAAAGACACTAGACACATCTGGCAATGAAATTACAGTGCATCCGGAAAGTATTCACAGCGCTTCACTTTTTCCACATTTTGTTATGTTACAGCCTTATTCCAAAATGGATTAAATTCATTATTTTCCTCAAAATTCTACAAACAATACCCCGTAATGACAATGTGAAAGGAGTTTGTTTGAAATCTTTGCAAATTTATGAAAAATAAAAAACGAAAAAAATCACCAGTATTCACAGCCTTTGCTCAATACTTTGTTGAAGCACCTTTGGCACCAATTACAGCCTCAAGTCTTGAGTATGATGCTACAAGCTTGGCACATCTATTTTTGGGCAGTTTCTCCCATTCTTCTTTGCAGGACCTCTCAAGCTCCATCAGGTTGGATGGTGAGCGTCAGTGCACAGCCATTTTCAGATCTGTCCAGAGATGTTCAATCAGGTTCAAGTCTGGGCTCTGGCTGGGCCACTCAAGGACATTCACAGAGTTGTCCTGTAGCCACTCCTTTGTTATCTTGGCTGTGTGCTTAGGGTCGTTGTCCTGTTGGAAGATGATCCTTCGCCCCAGTCTGAGGTGCAGAGCGCTCTGGAGCAAGTTTTCATCAAGGATGTCTCTGTACATTGCTGCATTCATCTTTCCCTCGATCCTGACTAGTCTCCCAGTTCCTGCTGCTGAAAAACATCCCCACAGCATGATGCTGCCACCAACAGGCTTCACTGTAGGGATGGTATTGGCCAGGTGATGAGCGGTGCCTGGTTTCCTCCAGACATGACGCTTGCCATTCAGGCAAAAGAGTTCAATCTTTGTTTCATCAGACCAGAGAATTTTGTTTCTCATGGTCTGAGAGTCCTCCAGGCGGGCTGTCATGTGCCTTTTACTGAGGAGTGGCTTCCGTCTGGCCACTCTACCATACAGGCCTGATTGGTGGAGTGATGCAGACATGGTTGCTCTTCTGGAAGGTTCTCCTCTCTCCACAGAGAAACGCTGGAGCTCTGTCAGAGTGACCATCGGGTTCTTGGTCACCTCCCTGACTAAGGCCCTTCTCCCCCGACCGCTCAGTTTGGCCGGGCGGCCAGCTCTAGGAAGAGTCCTGGTGGTTCCAAACTTCTTCCATTTACGGATGATGGAGGCCACTGTGCTCATTGGGACCTTCAATGCTGCAGACATTTTTCTGTACCCTTCCCCAGATCTGTGCCTCGATACAATCCTGTTTTAGAAGTCTACAGACAATTCCTTGGACTTGGTTTGTGCTCTGACATGCACTGTTAACTGTGGGACCTTATATAGACAGGTGTGTGCCTTTCCAAATCATGTCCAATCAACTGAATTTATCACAGGTGGACTCCAATCAAGTTGTAGAAACATCTCAAGGATGATCAGTGGAAACAGGATGCACCTGAGCTCAATTTTGAGTGTCATGGCAAAGGCTGTGAATACTTATGTACATGTGATTTTTTTATTTTTTTATTTTTAATAAATTTGCAAAGATTTCAAACAAACTTCTTTCACATTGTCATTATGGGGTATTGTTTGTAGAATTTTTAGGAAAATAATGAATTTAATCCATTTTGGAATAAGGCTGTAACATAACAAAATGTTGAAAAAGTGATGCGCTGTGAATACTTTCTGGATGCACTGTAAATCACAAAAAACGCCACTACTCCTGCATGGCCATACTGAAACTTTAGATGCTATTATGAATCGTGTGAAATCACTTTTTCTCAACAATAACCGAAAGTAAGGGAGATCATTTGCTCAGACTAGCCGAGGGTTGTCATGAGGGCTGAATACCTTATTAGTGGGCCTTTGCAAGGCGAGCAGCACTATTACTATTGCTTATACTTTGGGTCAGAGATTTGAACAAACCCCTAAGTTTTAAACTTTGGTGCATAACTCGCCCTGCACCATTTACATGATGAATAAGAATGAAACAGTTTGCTTTTTTAATGACGTTTTGGGCCTGGTTAAACAAAAAAACTTTTATTCTCACAGAAAGCACATATATTATGTGATGATTTCATTTCTTAAGAAAATCTTTCTCTCTTTGAGCAAGTCAATTTGTTCTCAACAGCATTTCTGTAAAATGTCAATCCAAATGCGTTCTTCATGAACAAAGCAGGATGAAAGGCATCAAAGCTTGTATGCATGAATAATTTGTCCTCAAAGTAAAGCGAATAACACAGATTCCTCCCTCCTGCCACTCAAAAACGACAGAGAAAACAAGCATTCTGAAAGTGTAAGACATTTCAGAGTTACAGGCGGAAAAGCATAAAAAATTCACAAACATCATGTCTTAGATTAGCAATTCATTTCTTAACATCCAAATGTTCTGTTAGTCTTTAAGCCTTATGACAATAATTATTGGAGTTGTTTTTGTTGAACAGCATCTCCACGAGCCATTAAGTCCTTTTTAGGCTAAAAACATACTCTACTCAAGTACGCAAATGTGAATATCCTGTTGTGCAAACATGCACGTTACTGTTGTGGTAACAAACCTCAGTACTCAAGGGGGCAATAGAATCACCTTTAAATGTCTGCGCCATTAAACTGGATGTGTTGTAATTCAGGTAGCTACGTAGCTTTAAACAAAGATGATTAAACATTGACAGTTAAACAAACGTTAACTAACTTTTTCAGCAACATTTTCTTCAGACTTTTGCTCTGCCATGACAGTAGTTGAACTGAAAGACAAAACTGACGGTACAAAAAAATGACAACACGTACTTGCCTTGTGTAATGAATTGCGTTCGAAAAATGACAACACACAAGCTTATGAAGCTAGAAGTACGTGCTAATGTAATTTTGTGTAGAGTATATTTTGGGCCTTACTCAAACTAACTGAAAATGTCACCAGTTTCAGTAGATGACACTAGTTTTATTATACTCTTAATAAAAATGCAATTCTACTACACATTACAGGTATTTCTTTATTAATTTCCATTGTATTGATAAAACAGTAAAAAAATAAAATAAATATATATGAAAACAACTACATATTATTCATTAAATCTAAATATTAACTTTTGGATTTCCAGCCTGCAAACTATATAACTGTTGTGATATTTTGGCAAAATGACATAAAGTGGTTAATTACATGTATCAAGGCAGTTCAGAGGTGGAGTGTCCACTGTGTGGCTCTAGAAGAGGGTGAAATGTTCTCCCAAACAGATTTGGGAGGTTTTAATGGTTAATGCTTTATCAAGTTTTAAATCAACAAAACCAACCGACCTCCCTACCCTAAACGTTAAACCTAAACCTAACTGTCATAGAAAGCAAATGTGAGATGAAAAGCGCAATTGCTGAAGCAACCATGTCATTTGTGCTGCTTCTACGACACTTACGGCTCAGCGCTCTACCAGTCGAGCTACAGCACAATTTGATCGTGGCCAAATAAGCTTGCAAATGTAGTTGGTTATGTAATGCAAATATTAAAATGAATCGCCTTACAAGTTATGCGCTCTAGTAGAAGAGTTTAGATGTTATAAGAGAGCATTTTGATGAGGAACATGGCGAATAATAAGTTTTTATGAACTGATAATATGCCGTTTTACTCGTGATTTGAGTGAAAGCAAATTAAATACATTTTTGTTTTAGCGCCTCTACTGTTAATTTCACCGGGAAATGGCTGAAATATAAACAATGAGCCACATAAAAATTATACAGTCACATGATTCAGTGATGTTGTGGATTTCACAGTGTAGTGAGCACATTGATTTACGGCACACAGTATTGTTTATTTTTTTAATGATGACTCCTGTTCACCCTAAGGATCAATAATGCCCTTATCGAGCGCTTATCCCGAGTATTTAATCTTATAATGTTGATAGCCTCTCTTTATTCTGTTTTGCTGTGCCGAGCCATATTATGATATCTTTTTTATCTTGGCTTCATCTAAAGAACACTGAGGTCATGTTGTGCATAACTGAATTCTCTGGGCTGCATTACCAAACAGGCAATACAAATGATTGATGATAAATAAATAATCAACTGTTCTGTTGTGCTCAGTAAAAGAAAACAGCTCGGCCTGTCAAATCTACACAACCACAACAACAAAAACTAGAAAAAGAAAGTTTGCCTTTGATGGTGACCTAACAAAGCTTGACTGAGTTTTAAAAAAGTTTAAAAAGCCTTGAGGTTTGGAAGATAGATAGATAGATAGACAGATAGACAGATAGATAGATAGATTTCCCCATCAGTGTTGTTAATTAGGTGAATAAAGTGATAAAAGTCTCTACTCAGTATTCACTAAACACATCCAGCACAGATAATCACAGTTGTGTCCTCCTCTTCCTGCAGAGCTTCAATTAATGCATGGAATTGTGATTATAGCAATCATTCCACCAGCAGCACTCACAGATTAACTAAGCCAACCAAGGTGAAGACAATGTCAATCCATTCCAGATAGGACTTTCAGACCTGGGGCCATATATATACATTCTATATGCACAAAATGGGCATCAAAAAGTGTGTACTTCCATTTCCCACGCACACATCAGAATTTATAAAGTACGTTTGGCGTAAGAATCTTGCAAACCATTCACTACATCCAGAATAAAAATAACAGTCATGTATGGAGTTAAGCACTTCAATCAGATGCAGCTAAACTTCACCCATGTCGCCATATGTAATAACTTTAATGCTGCATTATGATCTGCTGATGTTAGAATAAAGCATATACTTTACATGTGTATAATTATAGCTATTTCAAATCTACATTTTGTGTGTCTACGCAACATATACCTGAGGCCCTTGATTTTACATTTTGTAGGCCAACCCGGTCTCATGACAAGTCATAATTATAGTAAGAGATGGCTAATTTGAAGAGTTGGCCTGCACAAAAACATTTTACTTCCATAGAGAAAAATAAACAAACCAAACAAACGATGCTTTTAAGTTTAACATAAAGCAGTTTAACACACCTGTGTTTCTTTCTGAGAATGCGGCTTATTGTGGACATGTAAACGCATAAGATGCGTTCTAACTGGTTTCTGAGGAGTGCGCATGCATGGAATAGACCGGATAACAAACGTCATAGGATTGAGCCCTAGAACATGTCAACAAAGTGGAAAGAATTCAGCATTTCTACGAGTACAGTTTGAATACACCCCTTTATACACACCAATGTAAAATATCGACTGTTCCTCTCATTTGCTTATATGCACTTGCACATTAGGGGAATTCCGGAGTTTTACATAAGAGGGAAACCCCACTATTACACCGCATGTCGCGATAGAAAGTGAAGGAAACAAACACAGCAACAACTCTGTAATATCTGTACATAAAGTAAAGCAATGGAGAATAAAATCTTCCTTGTAGGGCTGGGCGATATGGACAAATATATTATCACAATATTCTTTTTTATATTGCTCAATATCTGTATTTATCACAATATAGATTCACATTTGCACATTGCACATTTTTTAAATTTTCAAGTTGGCAGAAGAAGAAAAAAAAAATCCTAAGCAGTCAAAATAGTCTCCACAAAAGCCACAGCCAAAGCCGTGGAGTCTGAGGGATCTTCTACCAAATATTAAAATATTTTTATTATAAATATATATATATATCAATCGAGTGCAGTTGGATATGAATTTTAAAATATCATCTGTTTGTTTTGAAGCATAATGACAGCAGTCCAGTATTTGTTTGAATATATTTACATTCAGATTATATATTTTTATATTTCTTTACATCTAGATAAGCATGGGGGCATAGAAGCCCTTGTGACTGAGGAATGATACTGTAGGGAAAATGTAAAAGTCTGAATAGACCATTTCTATATTTTCAATAAAGTGAGAAAGACTAGGCTATCAACTAGTAATTTTATTGACTTTCCTTGTCACCCATGCCAGAGATGATGACATCTGATAAATGTTCACAAAATAAGAACAGAAATCTATTTGTTTATTATTAAAGGCTCGTAACATGCAGATTAATAAAGCTACATTTAGAGGGCAAAAACATTATGGCCTAATGTCTACTCACATGTTGGGGAAAAGAGGCAACGCGTGCGGAGTGTGACAGGGCATATATGAAGCATGTTCGGTGCAAGAGAAAAATATTTGAGAACATAGCGCAGAAAGATCAGATCTGTTGTACACAGCACTGTTGTTTTGTCGCGCTGCTCACTAGAGACGATGAGAGGGTGCAACCGTTGTCATGAAGTCTTGTGCGTTGACAGGTGTAGCCTTAAGGCAGCTTACGTTAGCAACTTAATACAGTCTAAGAAAGCCGAACTGCTTGCGTTTATAGCGACGCAGCATCTGATCGTCTAGATGTAGAACATTTTCATTCTACATTATATAGATGTAGAAGATTTTTTTATCGCGATAAATAACGAGATTGTTTTATCGCCCAGCCCTACTTCCTTGTATCCCAAATTACATTGCTGTGGAGAAAGCCACTTACTGACTGGGAATCATGTAACATGAGTAAAGAGAATTAGCTGCTAGCACAGCTCATGTAAATGCATAGACGGATTTCTGGCTTTCTGGTGTCCATGTAAACGTGGTCATTGTCATACATAAGTAATTTTTATTGAATAAATAAATATGTAATGAACAACCAAATTTGGTTTTGCTTCATGAGAAATAAGGGCTCTTAGGTTTAATCAAAGAGCATTAAAATAAAGTGCGAAAGTTACTAAATTAGGACAGAAATATTTTAATATTGCATAACATAATATAAAATAATATAATAATTATATAATATTTGTATTATATATTTTTTTAACAAAAAATAAATACATATAATTTTTATGAGTTGCAAAAGCAACAGTGTAAATGTAAAATTGACCAAACCTAAAGTCATATTACTAAAAGGCTTTGTAACAGTTCAATGGAATGAGGAAGCAAGAGATGGCAATTCCAACTCAAGAATGTCTCTTTTTATTAATGCACAAAACAATAAAACACGTTTGCATAAGGCGTAACGGAGAGTCGTCAATCTGTCATTGAGGGCTGGGCGATCAACACAAACACAGCATCAGGTGTCTGTCTCACTCTCTCATTACACTCTGAGGACTGGCCCTTTTTATTTCCCCCCACAGAAACAAGCAATTACCAGCTATTCATCTCGGGTGAGAGCCCTTACCGCTTACTCTCTTTCCAGACGAACGCTCGACCATGCCCTCACCTCTACAGACTTATTTGAAGTATTTAGAGATATATTGATATTTAAAACATTATTTTTCATGTCATTCAGAAGTTTTTTAAAGCCTTAAAAGGAAATCATTCCCTATTTTATTATTTGATTTATATGTTTGAAGTCAAAGGAATATTCTGGGTTCAATACAAGTTAAGCTCAATCGATAGCATTTGTGGCATAATATTGATTACCACAAAAATTTAATTTTGACTCATCCCCCCTTTTCTCTCTAAAAAAGCAAAAATCGAGGTGACAGTGAGGCACTTACAATGGAAGTCAATGGGGGCCAATTTTAACATTAAAATCATGGGCGGCTCCAGGGCTGGGCTACTGGTGCTTAAGCCATGAATGTTTTCCGTAAAGCCCCGAATGTTTTGATCATCTTATTGTAGTGATGTCAGAATTACCAGTGCTTGGGTATCAAGTTGATATGAAAACATATTACAATTTATTATTTTAACATTACATTTTACAAGTTAGGGTAATATACTGTATATAAATGAATGATTCCTGTCTTTCTATGGTATTGACAACACCAAATACAGACTCAATTCAGTGCCCATGAGCTGTCTTGTCGTCAGCTGCTTTCCAGCTCTCAAGTAGCCTTTGTGTGCGCATGCAAGAAGAGAGCTTTCGGCACGGGATTGCGGCTGTGTGTCTTGCCAAATTTTATAATCATCACAGCCCTAGCCATTTTGTATGAATTAGTCATGAGACTATGTTACGTAGGCACAAAATGGACAGCAAAATGTTTTGCCGTAAAAATGTGTGCACTGTCTGCAAACTCTGGATCATGTGCACACACTCTTTAACTGTTCTGAGAAATGGAAATATAGATATAATGCATGGTAAGCTTCATTTAAGGTTAATTCAGAGATATAGAAAGGGAACTTTGAGCAGGCTCTGGCGTACTTGCAGTGTCAAATATCTGAAAAATTTTGTGTGTACACTCAAACAGAAGATTTTAGGATGAAAACTGTGCAAAGTTTTATTTGTCATTCCTCTAAAAATAATGGGAAACTTTCATATATCTTTGATACAGGAGCACTTTTTCTCTCCAGACATCACAAGTGCTTTTGCTAACTGAATGAGATCAAAGTTTAATGTTTCGTTTGGATTGAGGTTCACGCTGAGTTGATGACAGTGATAGCTCCCAGCAGCACACCGCAGCATTACAAATCACTGCTTTGAACATTTATTAACACCAAATGAGCAACAGTTTCATTAGTCTATCCAAAAAAAAAAAAAAAAAAGCATGAATACGATGCTTCTTGTATCTGTGCTCGATTTCAAGGTTATACACGGCAAGAAAATAATTTTCTTACTCAGTAATTTTGTCTTGTTTTCTAGTAGAAATACCTAAACTCTTAAAACAAGAGTACTTGAGACTTGAGAAGCCAAATTGGTTAAGATAATAAGCCTTGTTTTTAGAGAATATGGGCTCTGTTTTCGACACTACATGACTATTTTCGTGCCAGTGTAAGGGGAGCCAGCTGGTACATGATAGCTGGTATGTGTAAACCTCACTCCCCTAGCCTCAAGAGGTGCACTAGAGACTAACGCTAGAGGCTGTAGCCTTTAGCCTCCTCGTTAGTGCGCCCGCCTCCCATGCACCGGTTCGAATCCCGCTCGGAGCAGGTCAAGCAGGACCGGTTACACCAGCGCAAATCACATGTGGGCGTGGGTGGAAGTGCTTGTGCTATCTGTGGGTGTATGCACACAAACTGTGGGTGTATTGTACAGTATGTTAATGAAATAGCACATACTGTACAATATGTGTTGAACTGAAGGCATGGCACTTTTAAAATAATGCCCAATATCTTGAATTTCAAGATAATTTTTCTTACCCCACTGGCAAATTGTCATGTCGACTATACATCCAAAACAAACTGAGAACTGGAGTTTCTGAATTACTGTTTATAAACACTATAAACAAATAAACCAAATATTGTATAACATCATATAATATTATAAACAAATATAGACAACCACCAAGATTACCCTAGCAACAACATATGAACTTGCTAAAAATCATTCAGATCACCCTAGCAACAGCATAACAAAAGTTTTGCTGGGGCAAATAACACCATAGAAATGTAATACAATTTTATGCAGAAATCTAGTTATTTGTCATATGGGAACTGCCGTTTCTAGTAGGAGCGTGCAGGAAAACTTATGGCCGAGGTCGAGTCATCCTGAACAAAGAAACTCAGAATCGTCCCCTCTCAAGAGCACAATGGTGATTGCTCAAGAATTGCCTTTTGCGGGGTTTGAAACCTACAATATTCCTAATTTAATTTATTTTGATTTACTGATCAGAAAAAAAAAAAAAAAAAAAAAAAATCGACAGTGGGTTAAGAACAAAATGTACAGTTTTATGTCATTTGGCTTTAAGTAAATTTAACTCGTCTTGTCTTTAAACCATTATCAAACTTGGAAACTTAACCATCTGTGGCCGCTACCAAACACTAGTGACTGAATTAGATATAGACACAATCAAAAGGGTCAGTCGATTATAGACAATAAGCCTAATATTTGTATGTGTCGACTTGCTGGTTAGAAACAGTGCTTCACTACTGATCACAACAGAGGTGCACATTCACGGTATGGAACAAATGTCTGGATAAAAGCAGCCTTTTAGGGTTGATGAGATCTGCCAACAGCATAAGCATAATTAAAACTGAGAAGTTCATTAGGCAACAAACTCTTACGGGAGATGTGAACTCTGACTGACTGAACATCCTTTGATGTCAAGTTAGATAAAAGCTTTTGAGATATTCTCAATGTGTGTAATATTGTTTGACGTTAAAATACTTTCTTCTCACTCAGTTTAAGGTTATAAGTAAGCCATTTGTAGATTGATTTACTGAAAAGTGTAAACACTGTGGCACTTTCAAAACATTGATCTGTGTGTTTCAGCGGTCCGACGTGTTAAATTCTGGCTCAACCAATGACATGAGTTTAGGGGTGTGGCCATCTGTTTGTTCAACCAATGAAATATGTGGGGCTGGACAGAAGGTGTAACATTGCTGGTAATGATGAAGACAATGAAAAGTATAGATGTTAATGAATCCAAGTGCAGTTTATTTACATAAACTTGAAATCAAGAAACTGTGAACAGTAAACATGGACTTGACTTGACTTGACTTGACTTGACTTGACTTGACTTGACTTGACTTGACTTGACTTGACTTGACTAGAACAAAGCTACATTCAACAATACCTGATCACAGACAATGGCAAACATGAGGGCTTAAATACACAGACATGGGTAACAAGACAACCAATGAACAGACAGAACTATAAACAAGATAACAAGACTAATATACTAAAACCAATGACAAACTAGAACTGATAACAAAGTAATCAAACAATGAACCAATGAAAGCAAGACACATGAACAGGGGAAACACATGACAAGATCACATGAGGGAACAGGAAATCACATGACAAAGAACAAACATGGCATGGAAATACTTTTCAAAATAAAAGAAATGAACACAAAACATGAACAAAAACACATCTAGATGTGACAGAAGGGGCAGTACAAGTGTTTGGGAAACCTAATGACACAGAAATTACACACAGTAGATTCAAGGTAATTAAGTTGGAGTTTGTATAACTGTGGTGGTCAAGTGTTATAGTTGAAGATTCTAGCTGGCTAGAATCAGAAGGTTGTAGGTTTCAAACCCCGCAAAGGGCGATTCTTGAGCAATCACCATTGTGCTCTTGAGAGGGGACGATTCTGAGTTTCTTTGTTCAGGATGACTCGACCTCAGCCATACATTTTCCAGCACGCTCCTGCTAGAAACGGCAGTTCCCATACGACAAATAACTAGATTTCTGCATAAAATTGTATTAAATGTCTAGTGTTATTTGCCCCAGCAAAACTTTTGTTATGCTGTTGCTAGGGTGACCTGAATGATTTTTAGCAAGTTCATATGTTGTTGCTAGGGTAATCTTGGTGGTTGTTATGCCATCGCTAGGTGGTTGCTAGGGTATTCTATTCTGGTTGCTAGGTCTGAGGTGATAAAATAAGAAATCTTGTAAAGATTCAGTTTAAAATACACGTTAAATTCCTAGAAATGAAGTTGGTTTCATAATTTTTTGATAAACATGTATAGCATTTTCTACAAAAAAACTAAACAAAAACAATTTAATGACTAAAAAATGTCAAGTGGTGTATTAGTCAATTAAAAACTATTAAAATATTGTATATTCCTTGCCCCTTGAAAACACACAATTAAATAAATGAAGTAATTAATTGAAAAAAAATTTCAAACATATTTTTCTAAGTAAAAAAAAAAAAAAAAAAAATGCATATATATTTTATTATATAAGAATAACATTATTACCTCATATAACAAGTCTCATTTTATATTTCTCTGCCCCACCATACAAAATAATAGCTTTTTTTTATATTTCTAAAGAATAAACAATTTAAAAACTGACCATTAGGGATGCATCCGGTTAGGAGGAAAAATGTGATACGCGATAAACTTGGATAATGTGATGGCGAAATACGATGCGATAAACCTTTAAAGATTTATGGGTCAAAATCAAATGTTATCTTTTTCAAGAAGATTTACTTCGAGAAAATAATATCCAAGGGACATAAAGTGACATTCTGTCAAATGTATTATCTAGCATTAAACAAATGAAAGTCTAAACAAAGGGTAAATTAAGAATTAACATGTGCAAAATGACATCACAAGATAAACAAATTATAGGGAGAATGGAGCATTGACATTTTTCCCCACTTTCTGCTTTCCAAATCCCCTCACTCCCACATAATCTTTTCTCATATTGCTTATTTATATGTACTTATCTATCCCAATGTTTTTTTCCAATGTGCAAACATTTATTGGGAGTTATACCAGTATCTTAAAATCCTGCACCTCTGATTCAGTCGTTAAAATGTTAAGGTGTCTTCCTCAAGAGGGTGCTTACCAGCAGAATCCTCCATTGGGCTGCATGCAAAACTCTTTTGAAACATCTGTGCATTTGTAAACATTTTGCTTGTTTAAATCTATTAATTTCATGGATTTGATATAAGATACTAATGGAAATCCGCCCGTGTAGTATCCATCAAATATTTTTTTAAATCTTACAAATGACTGTGATTAGTGCATCCTGAACAGCATTGAGAAAATTAACAGGCACCACTACATTTACAACTGTTTTGTCAGACCAGCATTGCAGATGGGTAACTCTGCCCCTACCGCTGTGTACGGCAAGCCGTGAGCGCTGAGTGCACGAAGTGTCCAACATTCCACACTCTGTTTTGATGGTTGAAAAAGTGCATCATCTGGGTACTTAAAGCACACTTCTATTTGCTGCATTTTCAGTTTTAATGTAACCGATCCTACTGAACCCACTTCGAGCAGGATTCGAACCAGGGTCTTCAGCATGGGAGGTGGGCGCACTAACTAGTCGCTAGTGTGCCTCTTGAGGCCAGGGGAGTGAGGTTTACACACTGCACAGCTACCTACCAGCTGGCTACTGTTACATGAAAATACTACTTGCATTACTTACACTACAAAATGGCATACAGTAGTGCAGAAGTGTGCGGTTTGAGACGCACCTATAATATAAAGCTAAAGTATTTTCTGTTTGGCAAAATTGCCCAAATGTTAGTCAGGTCACTTATTATTTTCTGAAAGTTGATATGCTCCATTCACCTCCATTGTAAGTGCCTCACTATAACTCGTTTTAAACGAGCGACGAGTCGAAATTATTTTTTGTGGTAATCAACATTATTCCACAAATCTGTCGACTGAGCTGAACTTGAACCCAGAATATTCCTTCTTTTTGCTTAATGACATTATTTTCATGATAATTAAGCACATTTAAACCTAATTCTAATTACCTTAATGTGACAAAACATTTTTTGTTGCAACTCATTATTCTCATTGAAGATTCTGGATTCTCATTAGATTCTCATGATGGTAATACATTACTTTTTCTTTCTAATTTTTTACTATTTAATATTATTATTATTATTATTATTATTATTATTATTATTATCATCATTATTATTATTATTTATGACAATTTTTATTTATATAAGCATAAATTAAATTAGTTACAACAAATGCTAAATGATTGCAGTCAGTTGTGGTTTATTATTCCATGAGTGAAAGCATCCAAGGAATTATTGAGATAAAGTAATTTTTTTCCTTTTTTAAAAGTTTAGCAATTAACAAAAACATTACTGAGTGCACTTTTATTTGTCATGATAATAATGTGGCAATGCAAAAATCTTAATGTCTCAAATAGGCTTCCATTTCTTTTTTCAAAATATAATTTCTTACTTGCTCTTTTAATTTTGGCCTGAAATAAGCTTGATGGGTTTTGTGAGAGATTCACCCTAATAGGAAATGTCAATTAGGCATTTAAATGAGTAAGTTGTTCTTTTCTGTTTTTATGACATAGGGCTTTTCACTGTTCTGCTCCTCCATTAAACGCCTGCCAACATTGTTTTCAATTATTATCCAAGGCGTAAGTCATTAATTACCCCCTTATTTGCATTTGAGCACACACACCCCCTTTCCCGATCATCAAACGCCTCTGCATGTCAAACGACACATGCTTTCACATGCTAACACGGCTGGATTTGTCAATATGGTGCATTTATGACAGCTGACACGCCTGTACTGCTCTGACATTCAATGCTGACTGTCTTTCTCTTTGAATATCAGAGAAATACTGAGGGGGATGAGTGCTACAGAAGGCCATGAGATGAGAGATAAAAGATAATTATGCCAAAAAAAAAAAATAATTATGCAAAAACAACAACAACAACAAAAAACAAAACAAACATAGTATACAATACATCTGGTGGATTTTCGTGCCGGCAAAAAGCACAAGTACAAGTGTTTGCGCTGTCTGTGGGTGTATGTGCGCACATTGTGGCTGAATTGTACAGTATGTTTATGAAGTGCAGCAAAGTGCAATTTGTAAATTGTAAGGATGTAAAACACAAATTCTCTGATTCAAATTTCTGCTATAATATACTATAATGCTATAAAACTGCAATTAAAAAGGGGTCAGTCAAATAAAAAAACTTTAACCAATTATTTATACATTTCAAAACATTTATAAACGTTTATTGAAACATTTCTACAGATTTAGATTTATGATCATAAAATACATACTGTATATGAAAGCTGTCCTTGTAAAGAAATTACTGCACTCCTGAAATAATAGCATACAAAAGTATAAAGTACTAGTACTATTAAAGTACTATTATTAGTATTAGTATTAGAAGTAGTATTAGTATTGTGACACTGCCACATTAGGACAATACTTATACATGTGCAATCAGTTATTTTACCGAAAAGAAAAATGAGAAAAGGGTAAATTACTGATAAAAGTGTGTATATGTTTAATTTAACATTTGCTATTATGTCCTAATTTAAGTTTCATGGTATTTCATAAACTGGTAAATGTGAGTTGGGTTGACATAACATTATATCATTGCTGTAATTTATATTATATTTCTGAGCATTATTTAATTGTGGGAAAAACCAGGGACTTTTAAATATTGTACTGCCTTCCTGTAGAGGGAAGGAGGACTTTAATATTGATGGTAGAGCCACCTGAAATGGAAGGCCTACCTGAGTACCAAGGGAGTCAAGGAGAGCACATGGGATTTTCCTAGCGTTAAATATCTGGAGGATTACCTGTTTTGGTTTTTACTCTCTCTCTGCCCTAGTTGGTCCTGTTTCGTGTTTTCCGTATTAGTTGCCAGTCTTCGCCGTAGTGGTTACCTTCCTGTTGGTTGCTTTGCTCGCCTTGATGCTTCACCTGAGAATTCCTCATCGTTTATCCCTCCACACTTCCATGACGCACTCATGCCAACGAATACACTATCCTCCAGAGGATTCCTCGCGGATCTGCGCTCCACACTACCACAACGTACACAAGCCTACAAACACACCCTCCATCTCCACGCTGCAGTCGGTGCCGGATATCCATCACACTTCACCAGCTCTGTTTTTTTTTAATAAATTCTGTTAACTTTGCCTCTGCACTAGGATCTCTGGTCTCATCCTTGACAACTATACTATGCCAAACTAAACAATACTACACTACACTGCACTATACTATATTATCCTATAATAATACCTCTAATGGTAAAGTAATTTTATGTTGTTTACAAAGTTATTTAATTTTCAACTTTAGAATTTTCATTGATTATGTCATATGTAATATGTCAGTGATACTTTTATAAAAATGACTGTGGTTTTACCATAGTACTGTGATATCAGATGGTAATATTATGGTACTTTGATACAAAAAGTACCATGTACCATGAGTGATTACAATATTTATGTACCATGGTTTGCACTTGGTACTCCATGGTACTGCCATGGTACATGTCCAAAAAGCATGATATCACTATGGTACCATGTCCAAAATCATGGTATTATCTTGGATTTTGAACATGTACTGTGGTAATACCATGATACCATGGTACTTTAATGTTTGGGTATCTGTTCCTCAGTGGGCCTTATATCACAGAAAGGAGCCAAAACTCACAGTGATTCACGAGAAACAAAACAATCCCACAGTTTCCCTAAAACAAATTTAAAGTTCTGTCATGTCTTCCAGTCTATTTTCTATATATATAAAAACATTGTTTTCCAATAAAGAAGTATAGCTTATATTTTAATGAAAAAAGAACTAAACAGTTTTCAGAACAAATTCTCTGACATTACCACACTGTTCTCTGCTTAAATATACAATAATGCATAAATCATCTACTCATAGTGTATATTTACTATAAGCATACACTCATTTACCCACTAACGTTCAAGAACATAATTCTGACCAATCAGAATGACCCTGAATGGCCACGACCAATAGGATGTTAATTTATATCATGACACAAAATGTCAAATCACTCAATAAACTTTCACTGGAAGTCTTTCATACAGGAAATCCTTTAATGCAAATAGCTGACCTGAGCTCGAACAAATGCTCTTATGCGGGAGTCATGTAATACTATCATAAGTCCCTGTGAATATAGTTGACCTTTTCACAAGTGAATTATAAGGGCACAGATCCATATGCATCGCCATGGATTATAAAAGACCCTTATCTGCTTGAATATGGCTGATTTCTGGTAGACTGGAATGTATATACCCCGAGGGATATTTGAGAAGGGTTCCACATCTGCTGCATTTGCGAATGTGAGCATTTGGAGATTATCAGTATTTTTAACATTGTCATAGAGAACGGCAGACAGCATAACCCCAACTTCACCCCAAATACCAGGCGAGGCAGGCTAAATCTTAGCTCAATTTACACACACAACAAAAACATTCAGGATTGCTTACATTTATTAATTTAGCTGCTTGTTTTATTCCAAAGTGACTTACAAGTGTGGAATAGCACATGCTACAGGACAGAAAAGGATATATTTTTTGCCTTGCAATGCTTTTTCCTGCCCTTGCTCAGCTTGGAGGACTCGGTAATTGGAAAGATAAAATCAATAACAATTGAGGATAAGATATGTGCACACACACGCTCACATACACACAATAATACCAGAAAAGAGTGGCAGGAAAACTAGACAAATAATTCCTCACCAGACAGCACACATGACAGAATCAATCAATTTATCGGAGACCTGCTGTCCTCAAACAGGTTAGTTATAACAACGGAACTCATAATAATTCTATCTATCTATTTGTCTGTTTGTCTGTCTGTCTGCTTATCTATTTGTCTGTCCGTCCATCCATCCATCCATCCATCCATCCTTTTAAAATGAACAACGATTCATTTTAAAAGGATGAATCGTTTTTAGTGTAAAGAAAATTAGCATGTTTTAAGCTTAAGATGCACTGTAACATTATCTTAATGTCAATTAAGCACATTTACTCCCCAAACTCCCATTACTGTAATGCAATTTTTTTTTTTTTTTTATAATTATGGCTGTGAATCAATTACAGTTTTTCTCAATCACTTTGGCTCATTGATTGAAACAGTCTTAACATTCTCTAAACTGTAAGTGCAATTGTCACAACTTTTTTATGGGACATCACAACTCTACTGCATGTCTGCAAAATGTAGTAACTCACCCAAAATATTTAATTCATGCTTCAAAACCTACAGTAGTTATTGTGTCAGTAAACTGGCCAATGCCACCAAAATGAAAAGTTTTTTTGTCATCGTGTGAGCCGTACTGGTCAAAATGTTTAGATGTTTTTTCACCATGGCAGTCAACCCTGGAAATGTTTGTTATACACAGATTTCATTTTTGTTCTACTTTTTTGTTGACACTGACTGCTTACTGTACAATACAAGAATGCCAGTTTTGTCTAGCTGAATGCTATTGTGTATCACACTGAGCTTTTTAGATACCGATTTCAACAGTAGATAAAAGTTTACTGGGAAAAGTCAATACTATACAATACTGTAGAACACAGAAAAATGATAATTATAATTTAATTTATAATTTATATTTATTTATCACATGTTATACATTTGCACATATACAGTGAAATTCTTTTTTTTTTCCACATATCCCAGCTAAGCTGGGGTCAGAGTGCAGGGTCAGCCATGATACAGCGCCCCTGTATATGCACATTTGTATGTATACATAAATGTATTTTTGTAGCAATGTGTTACATGTAAACAGAAAATGTACGTTTGCATGTCGATTTTTACACATTTCTTACATGTAAGAAATTTGCTCCTAATGGGAGCAGCTGAAAGAAGAAGAACAATATTTGATACATGTAATGGGAGCCAGCTGATAGATAGCTGTGCAATGTGTATAAACCTCACTCTCCTGACCTCAAGAGGTGCACTAGCGACTGACGCTAGGGGCTTTAGCCTCCTTGTTAGCACACCCACCTCCCATGCCGGAGACACGGGTTCAAGTCCGGTACGGAGCAGGCAGAACAGGAGCATCGCAATGGTGCCATGACCCGGATGGGACTGAGGTTTAGAGGGGTGAGTGTAAGGGGAGCCAGATGATAGACAGCTGTGCAATGTGTATAAACCTCACTCTCCTGACCTCAAGAGGTGCACTAGCGACTGACATTAGAGGCTGTAGCCTTTAGCCTCCTTGTTAGCGCACGCGCCTCCCATGCCGGAGATGCCAGTTCAAGTCCCATACGGAGCGGGTAGAACAGGAGCGTCACATACAGTATATCTATACATGCCATAAAATCAGTGGACGTTTTGGAATCACAATTTGGGCAAAATCTTCTGGTGTTTTCCAGTGGACTCTTTTTAATTATAGGATCAAATGGACAGATTCAATTCATATCCAACTTTATTGGCAAGAGCAACTTAAAGAAATGTTATAGGTTCAACACAAATTAAGCTAAAACCGACAGCATTTGTGGTATAATTGCCACAAAAATGCATTTCAACTCATTCCTCCTTTTCTTTAAAAAAAAAAAAAAAAAGAAAAAAGCAAAAATCGAGGTTACAGTGAGACACTCACAATGGAAGTGAATGTGGCCAATTTTTGGAGGGTTTAAAGGCAGAAATGTGAATCTTATAATTTTATAAAAGCACTTACATTCATTCTTCTGTTAAAACTCATGTATTATTTGAGCTGAAAGGTTTTTAAAATCGTAATTTTTTACAGTCATTTTTGGGTTTTAGGATTTGTTGACATTACATCGTCATGGTATCGAAGTTGTAAAATTGGCCATAACTTTACACAGAAAAGGTTAGCAAGTGATTTTATCACACTAAAATCATGTTTGCATGCATATTGTTTATGCTTTATGGCTATACTTTTGAAACAGTGAGTATTTTAACATTCAAAAATTGGCCTCCATTCACTTCCATTGTAAATGCCTCATTGTAACCCAGATTTTTTATTTTTTTTTAAAGAAAAGGAGGGATGAATCAAAATTAATTTTTGTGGTAATTAACATTATGCCACAAATGCTGTCCATTGAGCTTAACTTGCACTGAACCTGGAACATTCCTTTAAGTGTACATTGCCAATGCATTATTACAGTAGATATTACAGTAGATATAAAACATTGAATGCTGAAGTTAAATTTTTTGAAGTTTAAAATCTCAAAACTGTTATTTTCTCTAGCTATCGTTCAGTCTCTACAAGTACACCTGGCTGTAGCTTGCTGAACGTCCAAGTTCTTCTGGTCTCTATTGCGCACATGATGGGTCTCACTCGGGCAGTTTGACTTTTGAAATGGGTTCAGATTAAAGTAAGATTTAAATAAATGTGTTTTTACGTGATGCAACGAGATTGTCACGAACGCCACCTCTGAAAATCCTCTCGTCTGCCACCGGAGGCCTCTCTCGCCTGAGTTTTAGCAATTGGACTGATTGCACACACACCTGTTCCCCATTTCACGGACTATTTAAGCACTGAGCAAGCTAGGTCCGTGCGAAGTCTTGTTTTGCTACGGCTACATTTCTGAGCGTTTCTCCCACAATTACTGCCTGCCTTCTGACCCTGCCTTGTTTATCTGGATATTGTAGTTGTCTGTCTGCTGCCTGCCCTGACCTTCTGCCTGTTATGACCACGATTACTGCTCTTTCTATGTTGTTGTTGTTATTCTCTGTATTTCGACCCACGCCTGTTTGTATTCTGATTCTACTGTTGTTTAATAAACCGCACATGGATCTAAATAATCCCAGTTCGTCCGAGCCATCATTACAGAGATACAGATACGTATCTGGTATCTGCACGTCTGGTTCACTGCTTGCAGGTGAAGTCTTCATTCTCCATACAGTATACACTCCTGTGTTTATTATGCCCAGGACACGAGTCGTCCATAATGAATAAACATGCACTGTTTCACAGAATCAGTTTCTGTGCTAGGATGTGCAGTCGAGTCGAGTGTGCACCTCCTGCAAATTTACATATGCCAATTTTAGCCACAGAAAGTGTGTAAAAACATTCATGAAGTTTCACCCATTTAACAAATGTGCCAGATTTTGTTCATGGCAGGCAGCAGATGCCCTAACAACTAGGGACACCTTTCTTCTATTGCGTGAAGTTTCAGGAAGTAAACAAATGGCAGTAATTTTTTTTTTTTTTTTACCTGGACATGTTTTCCCCAATTAGTGCATGGCATAAAGTGCCTCTATAGGAGATTTTACTTCATCAAAATGGTATAGTAATGTAAAACACATGCATTGATTTCATTTCCTCATCATCAGAGACTCATTGCTGTATGTTTCACCTCCCATTGATCTCACATGCCAGTCTGATATTGATTGAAATGGAAGCGATTATGTCGGTAGTCATTATGAGCCTTAGAATCAGACCATTAAAGAGAGAGAGAGAGAGAGAGAGAAAGAGGGTATAGCACTGTCTGTAACTAGGAGTAACTAACAGATATAGACCAGTGTTTCAGCCACATCAGGGTGATATTAAGACCACAAACACAGACTAATTAAACACATTCCATATGCAACACACACACAGAAACAGAAATGGTCTATTTGGAAGGGGTAATTTCAGTGGAATCTTCTCTCTGGCGGGCTCGCTCATCCATCTCCCGGACTGCTCTTTGTAGAGCCGAGGAGGGCGGGGCCGGGCTGGAATGAGACACACCCGGTCCCCAATCAGCCTGATGGGGCGCGCGAGGGATAAAGGCGGCCGGGGACGACAGTTCGAGAGAGAGAGAATTACAGACAGCTGTGCTGTGTTTTTAGTTGTGTGTTTTTGGTTAATAAATTATTATTTAAGTTGTCAAGCCGGTTCTCGCCTCCTCCTTTCCACTGAACCCCCTTACACTCTTCATTTGGACAGTGTCAATATAATGGGAGGGAGTTAGCTTGGATCCCCCTTTAAGGTCTATTCTATAAAACACAGTTTGACTGCTGCCATTATTTCAATACCAGCTGTATGAGTTCTGTGATTTAATTCTGTACTATTATTTATGCTAGTTTGACTTGTTGAATTAATGTCACCTGTTTATTTATTCTTGTATTCTGTCTTGCTGTTTGCTTGGTGATTACTGAGTTTTGTTTATTTTGCCACTTTTTTCAGGTACATTTCTTAGTATGGCACACTGTGGTGGTGGGGGCGTGGTCGAGCGCCGGCTTGTGAATGGAGAGGAAGATCAGGAGGTGAGAACGGTAAGGATCATCACCTGTCAATTATTGTCTCTAACAGCTGTTTGTCATTGCAGTGAGAGTTGGAGACGGATTTAAGGGCGAGCCAGACGCCAGTGAGAGAGAGCCACGCGCACACACCCCAACACGTGCTGTTCCTGTGAACATTGAGTTCCCACTGAAAAGCGTGGTTTTTGAGTTAAAATAAAAATAACTTTGAGTTGGATTCGCCGTCTCCCGCTTCCTCCTTTCACCTCTTTGCGAACCTGTCACGCACACACATTACAAGATTTTTGTATTTTCTGAAGAAAATCACGCTGCGCCTACAGTAAACACCCATTTTGTGCTGTGTAGGATTATCCATGAACGAAGCCATCAAATGAACACCACATTCCACAGATCAGAGAGCTCCCCCACCGAGCCATTAGAGAGTCCTAAAAACGAATCCATGGCACCTAAATTGCTGAAGGAGACCGTCTCTCCCATGCCTGCTTAATCTCAAACTAGGGTTTGTAATGACGGAGCTGACCAATAAAGAAAACACTTCTTTGTTCCACAAACTTAAACCCTCTGTAAGACCAAATGGCCAAGTAACACCTTGTGACCTTAATGCATAAATCTGCGGCCATATCAGGAAATGGAGACTCGTGAAGACAGTCCCAAGGCCCGAAATCAACATAGACCTAACACAGTGACATTTGTTCCTCTCCTGGACACCTCCTCTCCCCATCTGCACATTCTCTCTTAGCTCAGCAGAGACTGCATGGACCCACAATGTATACAAAACCTAGCCTTGCTAGATTATCCTGAAAATGACTTTATGACCTGTGATCACTTTTATAACTGACAAATTAATGATTATAGCCTGATGTACCTTTTAAAATGTGTAGTGATTTGTAATCACTTATAACTGACAAATCAATGATTATAGCATGATTTACCTTTTAAAATATGTGTTGTGATTTGTAATCAGGGATTTTCATGTTGTTACTTGCATGTGTAATATTCATGAAAGCATGTCACATTTAGTATGTAAATGCTTGCTTGTTGACGTAGAGAATGTTGATGACAACGAATGTCATGTCTCTTGCACTGTTTTCAAGATATAAAAGTTCATGAGTAAACATGCACTATTTTTGAGCAGGAGTTGAAAGGATCCTTCACACAAAGGATCGTAAATCAACTTTGAAAAGGACAGACCAGTCGACCATGTGACTCTGAAAAGTCACTTCTGATTGGCTCAGGACACCTTTGAGGTGTGGCCAATTTCAAATGTTTCCAAAACAGGAAAAACTCCCTCTTAGAACTCGTCTGCTCTCTTGGAATACTCTCTTGGTCCTGTCCCTTGGTCTCCTCTCTTCGTCTCTCTTGCTCTTCAGCTCCGCAGCCTCCGTGCCATGTAGAGTCCAAGGAAAACTTGGGACTCTAAGTTCCGAGGAAGCCTCTCACTCTCCGCTCTACGGTTCACACACCAAACGGGAGTCGCGTGTCGCGAGTCCTCCTTGCGGAATGCCTCGCTTCAAAGACTACCTCACCATCCATCCAGACAATAACTATCAGCGATCATTACAGAGTCCAAGACATTGACGGAACGTACTTTCGACAAAGAGCTAAAGAACCAAGCAACACAAAGAACGCAACGTAAGGAAATGCAACGACACGCAAGTACATCTCCAGACTTTTGCTCAAAGTACTGGTGTATTATTTAAATACTTTGGGTAATCCGATTGCAAATCGATGTAGACTCAAAGAAGGATAAATGGTTCTTAAGGCACTGTCAACAGACTCCATAAGGTTCATTTTCTCTGTATTGATCATTTACTTCACATTCTGTCACTACTCACCAACCTGTTTCATGTTGTATGTGTTAGATTAGTTTTATGTTTAGAATAGCAATAAAGTTTGTCTGTATTCAAAGATAATTTGACTGTGGTATATTTTAATAAATAATCTCATCCCTGTTTTTAAAAGATTTCGCTTCAAAGCTATACCTAAATATGTGTGATATTATTTTCAATAAGCCATGAGAATAATATCACTCCAATAAGTGAATTAATCATAATTCCCTTATTAAAGCTAATTCCTTACAACAGAAATTGTTACAGATACTACGAGACGTTTTATTACGATTTTAATGGTGGAGAATTTTATTCAGACAAATAATCTAGTTATTTGTCATTTGTCTAATTTATAATGGTTGTCGAATGCGACTAATTCCATTATAAATTTCCTTACATAATAATGTAGAATAAGAACAGTTTAATTTAATTCCTAGCTCACACATACAGTGGCATGCAAAAGTTTGGGCACCCCTGGTCAAAATTTCTGTTTCTGTGTATAGTTAAGTGAGTAGAAGATGAACTGATCTCCAAAAGGCATAAAGATGAAACATTCTTTTCAACATTTTAAGCAAGATTAGTGTATTATTATAGTTTTGTAAAATTTTAGAGTGAAATAAAAGGAAAGGAGCACCATGCAAAAGTTTGGGCACCCTAAGAGATTTGAGCTCTTAGATAACTTTAACCAAGGTCTCAGATCTTAATTAGCTTGTTAGGGCTACAGCTTGTTCACAATCATCATTTAGAAAGGCTACGTGGTCCAAATTTCAAAGCTTCATAAATACCCTGACTCCTCAAACCTTGTCCCAGCAATCAGCAGCCATGGACTCCTCTAAGCTGCTGCCTAGCACTCTGAAAATTAAAATAATTGATGCCCACAAAGCAGGAGAAGGCTATAAGAAGATAGCAAAGTGTTTTCATGAGAATGATAAATGTAAATGTAAATGTTTTCAGGTAGCCCTTTCCTCGGTTCATAATGTAATTAAGAAATGGCAGTTAACAGGAACGTTGGAGGGAAAGTTGAGGTATGAAAGAACAAGAAAACTTTCAGAGTGAACTGCTCTTAGGATTGCTAGAAAAGCAAATCTAAACCCCGTTTGACAGCAAAAGACCTTCAAGAAGATTTAGCAGACTCTGGATTAGTTGTGCACTGTTCTACTGTGCAGCAACACCTACACAAATATGAACTTCATGGAAGAGTCATGAGAAGAATACCTTTCCTGCATCCTCACTACAAAATTCAGTGTCAGAAGTTTGCAAATTAACGTCTAAACAAGCCTGATGCATTTTGGAAAAAAGTCCTGTGGACTGAGGAAGTTCAAATATAACTTTTTGGCCACAATGAGCAAACTTATGTTTGGAGAAAAAAGGGTGCAGAATTTCATGAAAAGAACACCTCTCCAACTGTTAAGCATGGAGGTGGATTGATCATGCTTTGGGCTTGTGTTGCAGCCAGTGCCATGGGGAACATTTCACTGTTAGAGGTAAGAATTAATTTAATTAAATACCAGCAGATTTTGGAAGCAAACATCACACCATCTGTAAAAACGCTGAAGATGAAAAGAGGATTGCTTCTACAACAGGATAATGATCCTAAACACACCTCAATATCCACAATGGACTACCTCAAGAGGCGCAAGCTGAAGGTTTTGTCATGGCCTTCACAGTCCCCCGACCTAAACGTCATCAAAAATCTGTGGATAGACCTCAAAAGAGCAGTGCATGCAAGATAGCCCAAGAATCTCACAGAACTAGAAGCCTTTTGTAAGGAAGAATGGGTGAAAATCCCCAAAACAAGAACTGAAAGCTGGATACAAAAAGCGTTTACAAGCTGTGATACTTGCCAAAGGGGGTGTTACTAAGTCATTACCATGCAGAGTGTCCAAACTTTTGCTTTGGGCCCCTTTTCCTTTTTTGTTATTTTGAAACTGTAAAAGTTCAAAATGGAAATAAAAAAAGTAATATTGTTTAAAATATTAAAGAAATGTGTCATCTTTAACTTTATGCCTTTTGGAAATCCGGTCATATTTTACTCACTAAGCTATTCACAGCAACAGAAATTTTGACCAGGGGTGCCCAAACTTTTTGCATGCCACTGTACTGTTTCCCTACATATAATGGTGGAGGTACGCAGGCACTTTAACCAATCCCATGTACCTTTATACTACCAAATTCACTACAGCTGCACATGCTGACGCTACTCCTGCCAACAAGACAAATAAACAGTTTAGAACGTTCGTTTCGACATGTCCATTGTAGACAGCCTCAAGCCATTGCGGCGTGACGTGACATTGTTCGCATCTGTTGTAGACAGGGTGTTACTCATTGGCACAATATTAGCAGTCCATTGATCACTCCTTGTGGGATTTGAACCCACAACCTTCTAGTTGCCATCCCAGATCACCAACCACAAAACCACACCACCTGCTAACCCCCCGCTAACTAATAAGCGAGTGAACGTTTTTGGGTGATGCGAAGAGATACAGCAGCATTCCATATCTCTCGCACGCCTGGTTATGCTTGCGGGTGAAATCTTCATTATCCGTACGGTAAATCCACTCCTGCGTAATGAATAAGCATTCACTGATTCACGCCATAAATTTCTGTGTTAGGATGTGCAGTTCAGTTAAGCGAGTACCTTCTGAAAATGTATTATGCCAATGTTAGCCACAGAAAGTGGCGAAAAACATACGTGAAGTTTCACCCATTGTACAAAGGTGCCTGGGTTTGTTTCTGGCAGGCAGTAGATGCCCTAACCCCGGCCCCACCCTAATCGGAGCCTGTAAGGCTGAGTAGCCTGCCAGGAACTGCTCGGGAGGGACACATTTCTCCTATTGCATGAAGTTTCAGGAAGTAAAAAACAAAATAGAAGCTGCATTAATATACACTGCCAGGCAGGGCCGTTTCTAGGCATAGGCGAACTAGGCGGTCACCTAGGTTGCCACCTGAAAAAAAAAGTTGCATACTCTAATATTTCATTGGACCGCCTTTAGCTTTGATTATGGCACGCATTCGTCACGCCATTGTTTCAACAACCTTATGCAACATCACAACATTTAATTCCATCCAGAGTTGCATTAATTTTTTCTGCATTAAAATGGCCAATTCATGTGTGAATATGATTCCACATGCTCCCTGAACCACTCTTTCACAATTTGATCACAACGATGAATCTTGGCATTGTCGTCCTGGAATATACCCTTGCTGTCAGGGAAGAAAAATCCATTGATGGGATAGCCTGGTCGTTCAGTACATTCAGGTAGTCAGCCGACTTCATTTTATTACCGCATAACGTTGCTGAGCCTAGACCTGACCAATTCAAGCAACCCCAGATCATAACACTGCCTCCAGAGACACTATGCATGATGGGTGCATCGCTTCATGCACTTCCCTTCTTACCCTGACACACCCATCGCTTTGGAATAGGGTAAATCTGGACTCATCAGACCACATGACCTTTTTCCCATTGCTCTACAGTCCAATCTTTATGCTCCTTAGCAAGTTGAAGTAATTTTTTTCTGATTAGCCTCACTAACAAGTGGTTTTCTTGTGGCCACACAGCTGTTTAGTCACAATCCTGTTCTTGTCGCATTGTGCATGTGGAAATGTTCTTACTTTCACTATTAAACGTAGCCGTGAGCTCTACTGTCGATGTTTTAAAATGTGACTTTACCACGAGTTTTAGTGATCTCCAATCACGTTCATTGAAGATTTTCATTGAAGAGCTGATGGTTCACCACTATCCATCCAGGTTTTAATACTGCATTGGACAGAAATTAGAAGCTACACACTGCATCAGTTAGGGATTAAAGAATTGTTGCCAGCTGAAACCTATTAATCACTGCAGTAATGATCCAATCATAGGCTCTAAGTATCTGCTTATTCAAATCCAAACGCGACAGGGTAGAGGGTTGGAAAACATGGTCGTTCTCAAGAGAACCAGGCTCAGTGGTTTTCACGGCACCAAGGATTCATAAATCAAATATTTTGAGTTGCCTAATATCATTTAGTACCAGGAGAGGCTTCCAGGGCCAACACTGTATGTGTAATAAACGTAAAACCCAGCAGCATCAAACTACTGCAGTGTCTTTACCACACAACACAAAAAGCAGACAATCTCTCAAACCATTGGATCTCTACAGGTGGGAAATCCCTCGTGACAGGGGGAAAAACAATGCTTAATGCAAATAATCAAATGCAGCTCATCAATTGTGCATAGTTAGGCTATTTAAAAGGAAGGAGAAATTGCTTCCCATATCTTTTGTTGTTGATGTCAAAGACTGTGTGTCCAATCAAACTCTATGGTATACCATACAGGAGTATATTTTGGTGCAAATTCCTCTGTCATTTGGTAATATGGCTAAAGCAAATACCATTTTTTTCGCCAGTGTTTTTTCCATCACGCAAAATGGTACATTTTCCTATTTAACCTACACTGTAAAAAGTGGTTACCTGCAGTTGTTAGGTGCTTTTTCTGCTTGATTTAACCCTTAAAAATACTTAAATATGTATTCAGGTTGATTTAGCAATATTAAGTAAAAATTTTCTTGAATAAAACCAGTTAATTTAGATGTTACCACATGAAGCTCATTCTTTGGGTTACCTGACATTTTTACTGCGTATATCATGTTAATCATTTTTCATTCATTGTAGTATTAATTTAATGTTTGATTTTAAGGACATTTCCTTTTGTCAGTTACAAAACCAGTTGACAATCACTGTCTTTTACTATTATTACACTGAAGAAAAAAAAAGTAACCAAAATTTGCTTCATATGTTTACATCTAAATTAACTTTATTTAAGTAACATATATATTTACGTCTTAATCAAACATAGGCTACACCTTTTGGTTATGGCAGGTAGAAAAAGCTCATTAAGGGAAGAACTGTGTGTTACTACTTTGTACAGTGTAGTTCAAAGACATGCCACAAACTAGTTAGTGTTTGTCATTTTAAATTATTTAAGATTATTTAAGGCTGACAAACAGTGGAGTCCAAAAATCTGAGACCATGTTGAAAATCTGGGATTCAATTAAAATTTAAACCTGGAAATAAATGAAGTGTTAAGATTTTGAAAAATTGAAAAGAAAGAAACATTATCCTGTAAAATTAAGAAGAAATGTTTTCAAATCAGCACTATTTCTTGGTCACTAAATAAGAAAATATGTGCCATTGACCATGTTAACTCAGATTTCTTTGCTTCTGCTGAAGCACACAAGACTTGTGGAGTCCATTCCAGCTCAAGTGCATGCAAAAGGTGGACCATTTTCAAGTCAACTTTTCACTCAAATTGTTTTGTTGATAATATCATTTGAAATACAAACTGTTTCCCATTAAATTACAAAAGAATACTAAACAGAATTATTTTCACTAGGGGTCTTAGACCCACTGTATGTTCCGAAAGCAACAGATTTCATTGGTCGTCTCACCTAAGTGCTCAGTCGCTGTCCGCGGTGCTGAATTGACGGAATGTCGCTTTTAATCCAGCAGAAGTCGGAAACCTGTTCAAATTCTGATTCCATGAGGCTTCACAGTATTAATATCCAACTCGTGTAGTGAAACATCATGCACTGTAGCTCTGGATAAGCATAATGTCGAGAATAAAAGACTTAGAAACAAACGTTCATGAATAGAAAAAGCCCCTTTGGTTTCCAGCGCGACTAACCGCACGAGCTTACAGCTGCACTCGAATGAAATCCCAATGCAACCCGCCGCTCTCTCTCTCTCTCTCTCTCTCTCTCTCTCTCTCTCTCTCTCTCTTCTCTCTCACACACACACAAACACACACAAACACGCGCAGGTCTCTCTCTCTCTACTTTAATTCAGTGTATGCTTTATTGCATGACCAAAACTGTACATTTGTATTGCCAAAGCTGTGCAAAAAGTAAAATAAAAATAACAGTGCAATATTATAAGGCAATATAGTATTATAGCCTATTATAAAATAAAATACAAATTATTTACAGTAAATATAAATAATAACAACAACAACAGTAAATAAAAATATTATTTGTTCTGCTGCTTTGCCATTGTCCTGACTTACATTTTTTTAAATATTTTTTTTAATTGATTATTTAAAAACAGACAATTTAAGTGAACTGAAAGTGCAAAAAAGTAAAAAAAAAAAAAAAAAAAACATTAGTGCAAATGGAATAAACAAATATAAGCCTATTATAAAATAAAAAACTATTTGCATTTCCTGAGGTAAATACATGTGCTTTACAGTACCAAAAAATATGATCATAATAATAATAATCTTCATAATAATAATCATAATAATAAATTAAATTAAAATACTACTGGTTCTACTGCTTTGTCGTTGTGATGACTATATATTAGAATTGTTTTAATCTATTATTATTATTTTATTTCTGTATTATATTAGATTATGTTTAGGCTGGGCAATTTCAAGATTGCATATTAGGACAACAAACAACAGATTTTTTATTATCCTCCTCATGTATATAATGAAACAAATTATATAGAAGATGATATTTGGCAGTAAATGCATAATTGAGTTTGTGTATAATTAAATGCATAATGCATAACTGCATTTAGTTTTGCACCAAATATCTCCAAATAGTTTTGCTTTATGCTGGTGTTACTGACTGTAGATCTGATATTTTTTTGTCAGGACTATCTCTAGAACATCTCATCGACATAGATTTGGGAACATCCCACCAAGTTTGGGATCTCAACACACTTACACGCTTTTAAGGCAGAAAGAATAAGGCAGTCATTACAAATACATTAGAGCTTTGGTGTCAGGACACCTAATGATGCTTTCCAGATCTCTGCAGATACATTTCTGAAATCCAAAAGACCCTAGATATACACTATACGCAGCCAACAAGTGCCCAACATACTGTAGATGTGAACTCCTTCAATACTGTTTAAAAATCATCCCAGGGTGATACCTCAAGAAGTTGGTTGAGAAAATGTCAAGAGTACATATCTGCAAATTCTAGCCAAAGGGTGACTACTTTGAAGATGACACAGTTTTGATTTATTTTGGATTTTGTTTAGTCACAACATAATTCCCATAATTCCATTTATGTTATTCCATAGTTTTGATGACTTTACTAGTATTCTAAAATGTGAAAAAAAATTATAATAAAGAATGAGTAAGTGTTTCAAAACTTTTGACCGGTAGTGTTGGTATTGCACTGACATGTGTCGCTTATTCTTAAAAATAGTGGACTCTCAAAAATAAAAATTGACATTATTGTTTTTATGTGAATGATTAAAGGTATCCGTCAGACCAAAACTAGCTGCATACCATGTGACCCATATTTGGTTTTCGACCATTGAAAATGGGTCAAATGTAAGATTTTATGCATGGAGCCACATTGAGAGCACCACACATCTGGGATTTAGCCATATAGGGCCTTAAACGAAGATGCAAAAGGTAAGTTTGTCCTGAACCAGAATCTAAAGGGAAATTAAGATATCTTTAATACTTCTGGAATTACAGGCGCTTCAACTTTGGAAGTTACATTTTTTTTCTTATAATAAATGATTGTATTTTTTTTCTGTGAACAAGTCAAGATTTCAAGCTGATTCATGAGCTTGAGCTTGTGAATGTGTTTTTCATTGATTCATTTAAAAAAAAAAAAAAAAAAAAGGACTCATAAGAGTTGTTTGTTCATCAGTCTGTCGTCAATTTTTTCTGCTGCTGCAAAAGAAAAAAGAAAAGCAGAACATAATGTGTAATTGGTTTTATATAGGTTCATATAAGAACAAATAAGCAGCATAAAAATCTATTGATTTAAAATGTTAAAATTCATTTAAATATTAATATTATTATATTACAAACCTAATATAATTTAATTGACTGCAAGCCATGTCGCTTTGTGTGATAGTCTGCAATATAATTTTAACCAGTAGATTTTTTTAATGTGGAAAGTCTCGTCTTCACACAAAAGTTGCGTATCTAAAGTATGTGAATCACCTTTCGGACACTTTTTGCCAAGGTTCTCAGAATCACGCATGGCATACAAGCACAGTATTTAAAGAAATGCAAAGAAACGTAATAATACATTTTTAATATGTTGCTCAAAAGATACAAGGTTCCAGGATCTCTAAAATAAAACACTGTGGAGGCAGGGGTGTGATCGTGTGCCAATCTGTGTAGAGTGAGGTCCAGGAAAGCTGAGTGGTTAAGGATTTACACCTGTGTTAACACCTGTTTGTATTCCCAGTGAGCTGTGACACAGAGATAAAAGGGAAGGAGATGGCAGCAGACGAGAGAGAGAGCCAAGCGTCAAGCTGTGTGTGTGATTTAAGAGTGTTCCGCTGAAAAGCGAGGTTTTGTGTTAAATAAAAGACTAATATTGGAATGAAGTACGCCGTCTCCCACTTTCTTATTCCCTGGAACTAAGTGATTTGTTACAGTGGTGCCCGAAACCTGGGAAGAAGGAGTCCTTGCCACTGGCCAAGATCGTCAAAAACCTTGCTTGCATCCACCAGATGCAACATCAGGCCCTCCTGGAGCTGCGGTCAGAACAGGAACAACGGTTTCAGGCCCTGATGCAAGCCCTGGTGGTGGACCGACAGGTGATATGGAGCTTGCTGCCACAGGGGGGGTACCCCAACAGAGAACCCGACCACGCCTGCTCTGCCTCAGATCATGCTGGTGAAAATGGAACCACAGAACGACCCCGAAGCCTCCATAGAACTTTGAGCATGCCGCAGAGGGGTCGAGGTGGTCCCGTACACAGTGGGCGGTCCGCCTGTTGCTGCTGTTGTTGGAGGAGTCTCAGCTTGTGGCACACAGCTACCTGTCACAAGTCTGCTGAAATACTTTGACCTGAAACGAGCCATCCTGCAACAGGTTAACTGTAACCCTGAACAGCACCATCTGCACTTCCGGGCACTGACATTCGGTGAGTTTGGCCACCCGTTTGCCTTCGCCCAACAGCTCCGTGATGCCTGTCGGAGGTGGTTGCTGGCTGAGGAGCGGGGCCGATGGAATTGTCATCCTGGTGATGCTGGAGCAGTTTGTCGACCATCTGCCGAAGGGAACTGTGGAGTGGGTCCAGTGCCACCATCCGGCATCGCTGTAAGATGCCGTCCGCCGTCCAGCTGGCAGAGGACCACTTGCTGGCATATTCGGGAGACGGTGAATCCTTTTCTCTCTCTCCAACTCTCTCTCTCTCTCTCTCTCTCTCTCTCTCTCTCTCTCTCTCTCTCTCTCTTCCCCTTCCCCATCCCATACTGTTCCTGTCCATGATGGGGGGGTCAACTTCCCGAAGCCAGCTCCCCGGACCCGAGGGGTTTCTATTGCTCCAAACCTCTTTGTTTTTGTTACACATCCAGGATCAATGCCTGGTGATGGATGTGGGGCCATGGATCCGGGTTCCCGACGTATCACAAGCCGCCCCCGATCGAGCAGGGATGTACCGTATACCAGTGAGTATCCAATGGAGTACATATCAAGCCTGGGTGGATTCAGGTTGTAATCAGACTTCGATTCAACAAAGCTTGGTTCAAGGTGAGGCTTTGGGTATAGCACGCCGAGTGAAGGTGAGGTGTGTGCATGGGGATATACATGAATACACTTTAGTGCCTGTTATTGTTCAATTCTAGGGACAAAAACATAGAGGCGGCGGTTAGTCCCCGCCTCACCCATCTGCTGATTTTGGGAACTAATTGGTTAGCATTTCAGACATTATTAAGGGGAATGTGTGCAGATGGGTCCTGCAATAGGGTAATCCAGCGTGGGATTTCTGCAGCACTGGCTGGGGAGCCGTTGGCTGAGCCATCGATATTAGCTCCACATCAGGGAAACCAGGAGGGAAGTGAGGGCTCCGCCCCTCCAGCTCTCCGGGAAATCCCCATGGGGGATTTCTTGCTGGAGCAGACAAGAGACAAGTAATTGATGGTCAAAAGTTTCAGCCCGGTGTTGCGCTTTCCTATCCCTACATTTTAAATTATTAAAGATAGTTGTATCGAGTGACGCAGGATGCTCAAAAGGCAGATACAACCCAGTTGTTAATTCCAAAAATTATGATCCGATGGCGGGACTTTCAGGGCAAGATAAGACACTGAACAGTCTCATGTCCCGTTTTTATTGGCTTGGCATTCGCGGGGATGTACGCAGGCGGTGTGCTGCATGTCGCAAATGTCAGTTGGTGAATCCACCGGCCACTCCAAAAGCGCCATTGTGCCCTCTTCCGTTGATCGAGGTCCCCTTCTAAAGAATTGGCATGGACCACATCGGGCCATTAGAAGGACGGCACAGGGGCATCGCTTTATATTAGTCTTTGTGGATTATGCAATGCGATAACCTGAAGCAGTGCCCCTGCACAACATTTTAGCATGCAGTGTCGTGGAGGCACTCTTTAAAATTATCTCCTGAGTTGGGATCCCGAAAAAGATCCTAACTGATCAGGGCACCTCGTTTATGCCACGTACACTCCAAAAATGTTATGAACTACTGGGGATTAAGTTGATCCGCACCAGTGTTTATCATCCTCAGACGGATTTAATCGGACCTTTAAAAATATGGCTCGGAAGTTCGCACACGAAGACGTGCGAAATTAGGATAAGTGGCTAGAACCCCTGTTTTTGCAGTATGAGATGTCCCACAAGCCTCCACGGGGTTTTCCCCCTTTTCATTACTTTACGGCTACAAGCCTCGGGGCAACCTAGATGTTCTGAGGGAAAATTGGAAAATACGTTCTGGACCTCAGAGCAAAACTCCACACATTGGGGCAACTAACACAGGATAATTTGCTCCAGGCCCAGGAACGGCAGTACCAGCTGTATAACAGGGGCACTCAGCTACGGGAATTCTCACAGGGAGATAAGGTCCTTGTGTTATTACCAACATCGAGCTCTAAATTGTTAGCCAAGTGGCAAGGGCCTTTTGAGGTCACACGGGGAGTTAGGAAAGTCGACTATGAGGTAGATTGAACGGATAGAGGCGGAGCATGGCAAATTTACCACCTGAATCTCCTAAAATCATGGAGAAAGGTGGTACCCATGGCTTTGGCGACGGTCGCCCCAGAGAAGCGGAGTTAGGTCTAGAGGTGGAATCAAAAAATGCCCATCTAACCACCCAAGTTCCCTGTGGAGACCACCTCTCACCGTCCCAAGTCAATGAGGTTGCCAGGTTGTAAAAGGAGTTTTCCGACATGTTTTCATCTCTACCCGGTCGTACGAACCTCATAGAACACCACATTGAGATGACTCCAGGAGTGGTGGTACATTCCCACCCCTATCGGTTACTGGAACACAAGAAAAAAGTGGCCGGGGAAGAACTCACAGACATCCTCGATATGGGTGTGATCGAGGAGTCCCACAGTGACTGGGCACGCCTGGTGGTTTTGGTACCGAAGTCCGATGGGACGGTCCGGTATTGTGTGGACTATAGAAAAGTTAACGCAGTGTCTAAATTCGACGCATACCCAATACCATGCATTGATGAACTGCTTGATCGGTGAGGTGCAGCTCGTTTTTATTCTTCACTGGATTTAACGAAGGGATATTGGTAGATCCCCTTGACTCCCATGTCCTGAGATAAAACGGTCTTTTCAACTTCGTTACCCATCTGTTCAGTTTGTTTGGGGCCAGCTACGTTTCAGCGACTCATGGACATAATTCTCTGCCCGCACGCTGCATATGCCGCTACCTACCTAGGTGATATTACTATTTATAGCAATGACTGGCAGCAGCATATCCGGCATCTGAGAGCCATCCTAAAATCGCTGAGAAGGGCGGAACTCAAAGCGAATCCGAGGAAGTGTGCAATTGGACAGGTGAAAGTACGTTATCTGGGTTTCCACTTGGGTCATGGACAAAAGCATCCCCAAATTGATAAAACAGCAGCTATTGCGGCTTGTCCGAGACCTAAGAACAAAAAGGAGTTGAGACGGTTCCTGAGGCTGGCTATTATCGTATGGTTTGTACCTAAATATTCGGATGTCAGTAGCCCGCTGACTGACCTCACTAAAAAGGGAATACCAGACCCGGTCCAGTGGACAGAGCAGTGCCAACAGGCATTTACACAAGTGAAAGCTGCACTCTGTGGCATACCACTATTGCATTCTACTTACTTCTCTCTCCCTTTTTTAAAATAGATGGACACATTGGACGGGGCGTTGGGGGCTGTATTATTCCAGGTAGTGTAGGGGGAGGAGCGCCCCATGCTGTACATTAGTCGGAAGCTCTTGGTGCGAGAGACAAAGTACAGCATGATAGAGAAAGAGTGCCTGGCCATCAAATATATAAATCTAAATTAATTTAATATATAGATTTTCCTATAAGAGACAGGGGAAGTGATTCCATTGTGTCGGAGATGTTACTTTACTCACAGCTGATCGGTTCAGTATCAGTTATCAAGTTATCAGTATCAAGTTATGTTTTATTTCTGTTTTTGTATCAGTGACCTGTTCAAAACTTATGGTGGCAAATGGAATGATAAAAAAAAAAATGGAGAGAGGCCATCGAACAAACCCAAAGACACTGTGATCATCATCTGCAGGAAGGGCTTTGATATGACTGGCTCACCACAAGTCACTTGTGGACTAGATGGCCAATGGCATGGCTTGCCCCATTGTTGATGTACCTGTAATGCCTATGGTCTCTGTTCATTGATGTATTTTGTGCTATGAAATGACGACGCATGAATAGAAAAAGCATGTTTCTGGAATTTGTCTTGTCTTTCAGGGCTTGTTCACAGTCTTTTATACATGTATATGTTTTTATGTTTATATGTCTTTTAAAGCTGTGTAATTGTGTGTAGGTGGGGGATTTTTTTTTATTTGTATTATTCAATGTTAATCTCTACTGCATTTCATTCACATTTGTGTATATTCAAATATGGCACATCAAAACATGACACAAAATGTTTGGTACCGATTATGCCGAGTGGTATTGGTCGCAATACGCCAAATTAAAAAATGCTCCTTTGTAAAACAAATGGGACGGAAGAGCTACGGCAAAAGGGTGTCTGTAACAACTTCCTGTAATCCTCTTGGTCGCAAAGCTACTGTATGGATTGTAATATACATGAGTCAAACTGGACTAGTGGTTGAACAATATGTTTTGTTTTTTCTTTATAAATGCAAATATCTAGAGAAGAGGGTGGAAGATATCAGAGTGGTCAAGACAAGACCCCCTAAGACCCAGGTCTAGACCAAGACTAGACCCCTCGAGGCCCAGATCCGGACCAAGACCTACCCCAAGATCAAGACTTGGCCAAGGCTGCCAATTATAATGAATGGAAACAGGACATTTTTAATTCATTGCAGCATTCATTGAAGATATTCCAACAATCAAGTTCCACTTTTCTATTTTCCATACATCACTACTCGTAGAGTAAAACAGAGTCTCTCGATCTTGTCGTCATGGGAGATTTGTATGAACAATCTTATAGTAGGTTTATTTTTATTTATGCCTGTATGTTGGACCACTACTAATAAAATAAATAAATAATAAAACAGGCAGCTTCTCTTGTGCTTTTAAAACATTACATGCAATGTCCTATCACATGACAGTTTGTCAACAATTTAAGCATTACACTCACGCATCCCTGAAGAAATATAGGTTTTCCGCAACAGGAAAATATATACATATACATATATAATACATATACATATAATGGCGCAATGACAATTGTGATTTTGGGATAATTTGATTCTTAAAAAAAAAGTATCCACATTTACTCAAGTATTTATTTTCACTCATGTACAGTATGGTATTTATAGTTTTTATTTATTTATGTTTTACTCCTGAGTAACATTTTTAAACAATAACCATAATAAATCCTTAAAGGGAAAGTTCACCCAAAAATGAAAATTCTCTTATCATTTACCCACCCTCATGCCATCCCAGATGTGTTTGACTTTCTTCTGCAGAACAAATTAAGATTTTCAGAAGAATATCTCAGCTCTGTTGGTCCATACAATGCAAGTGAATGGTGGCCAGGAACTTTGAAGCTCCAAAAAGGACATAAAGGCAGCATAAAAGTAATGAATTAGAATTTCAATGTCTTCTGAAATGATAAGATAGGTGTGGGTGAGAAACAGATCAATATTTAAGTCCTTTTTTACTATAAATTTTCCTCCCTGCCCAGTAGGTTGCGATATGCTTTAAAATGTGAATAAAACAAAACAAGCAAAGAATGTGAAAGTGAAAGATTTATAGTAAAAAAAAGGACATAAATATTAATCTGTTTCTCACCCACACCTATCATATCACTTCTGTAGACATGAATTTAACCACTGGAGTTGTATGGGTTATTTTTATTTTATTTATGCCTTTATGTGCATTTTGGAGCTTGAAAGTTTTGGTCATCATTCACTTGCATTGTATGAACCAATAAAGCTGAAATATTCTTCTGAAATCTTTCATTTGTGTTCTGCAGAGGAAAGTCATACACATCCGGGATGGCTTGAGGGTGAGTAAATTATTAGAGAATTTTCATTTTTGGGTGAATTATCCCTTTAAATGGTTTTTATATTTTCCTAACGGATATTTGAGAGGCTGGGTGGGTTGATGTCGACAAATTTCTTTGGAAAATATTGCAAAAGGGTTCTTCTTACTTAGGTCAAATGACCTATAAAAACCATGTTTAAATTTAAAATAGCAGCATGTCGTGAGAAGACTACTTTGAATTAAATGTTCATATCTTTTATCATGTTATTTTTTTATGGGAAATGCAAACTTAAAAACAATACTATATTATACACAAAAACAATAAACAATATTTGGAAAAAACTGAGAAGGAATATTTGCTGGAAAATAGCAAAACGAAGTATTTACCCCCTGCTCATAGAAGGATTAAGTACAATTCTCTGTTCTTTTTACATCTCAGAATCAAACAAAACTTATGATTAGTGTTCTCAAAAATATATCAGATATAAAAAAAAAATACTTTCATACCTTATAATCAGCTGTTACAAATGTCTGAGATATTCGCTCAGTTCCTCTGTTCCCGCCACTTTTGAGCGCAAGCGATGAGGCAGAGAATTTAATGCGCATGCGCACAGTGTTTGATTGCGATTGGAGGATTATTAGATTGGATACAGGTGTTCTGGGATAGTAGCCTATTTTAATTAAGGCAAGGTTTGTTTGGATCAGACAGAAGCTTTCACTTGACACGACGTGTTGCAGAGCGTCGCGAAAATGGCACTGATTTGGGGGACTATAGTGATATTCGTTTTTGCACACTTTGTGGGTGAGTAACTGTTTTCTTAATTTAGTAGAATTTGGCATATGGTAAGTGGAAAATGCTACAAATCATGCCTAGCGCTTGTCATGATGGCTATATAGCCGAAATTTGATGGCTTTGAGTTAAAGTTCAGTTACACATGCTGTAGAAGGCAAATTAAATTGTACATGAAAACACTCCCAATCTAAATGAGATGATTTGGTTCCTAAAGTTATTGGTATAATTTGTTAGTTAGGGGTTTTTTTTTTTTTTTTTTTTTTTTTAAATGGACTTATTAAAGGTGCACTTAGTTTTCATGCATATTGTCTTGGACTTGTACCTAGGGGCCTGGATGCAGCATCACAAATGTATTAGTTTTAAGTTCAGAATTCATTGTATAAATTCATTAGTCAGCCATAAGTGTCCAATAACAGTTTGAGATCACACTTTAATTATTTGGTTGGTCATGTGATCCAAACATTGCAGCCCCCATGAGGGTACCCTCTCTGTGTAGAATAAAACTATAAGGTTACTAATGTGGGCTGAGTCTTCATCTCATGTGAGTGCTCATGATTTTATTCATTTGTTTTGAAATTACAACATCTTTAGAAAGGAAGACTTTTTGAGGATCAAATGTACACATTTCAGTTTAGTGTTGCTGTGCTCTGAAGTTCTATGTCCATTTGTCCACCTCAGAGTGTCACAAAGAGTGTGGTGAACCAGAAGATTATCCGGAAATGCAGCTGGGTGATGGCTATCGTTCTAAATCTGTGTTCGACAACGGGCAGAATGTGGAGTATAAATGCGCTCCAGGTTACACGCTAACAGGCGGAAGTCCAAAATCGCACTGTAAGGAAGGACACTGGTCTCCCTTGAAGATGAAATGCCGTAGTAAGACATCTGCTTGTCTGTCTGTCAGTCACCTATCTATCAATGTACTGTTTCATATTTTTACTTTCCATTCTTCCAGAGATTAAGTGTGAGCCGTTGAGTGCCATACAACATGGACGATGCATTGCAGAGGGAGACTCATACGGTGATAAAGCCGTTGTTGAGTGTGATGAAGGGTATGGAAACCTGACTTTCATTCTGTCTTTTACACAAGGAATTCTGCTATCAAACACCACTTAGAGAAGTTAAAGTAACGCAGATGGATGGCTTCAACAGATGTTTGTCTATGGACAAAATTAATGGGATTTTTACTTCTGGAACCAGGCTGTTGCAGTTGAGATCAGGGCCTTTTATAGAGATTTTTAACTTAATTCACATTTAAACTAAGTTTGTTCCAGGTTGCTCTTGACTAAATGGTTTAAAGCAGGCCAAAATGTTTTCCCCCCTCAGGTATGTTTTGAGAGGTAACCGTGTCCGTGTGTGTAAGAAGACTGGATGGAGTGGGTCGAGCCCAACGTGTGAAGGTAAGTATCCTTCCATCATGCTAAAGTCAGTGCCACAATTATTTTTCTCAAAAGGATTATTGATTCTGCTTGGGATGTGGTAGACATTGTTATTTCAGGCAGGTAATGGGCCATTCTTGTTTCAAAGATATTTCCAAGATCTCTTAACATTTTCAGTTTCTAACTGAACTGAAGATGGTCAGATTTATTTTTTTTTAAATATCAAAGGTACTACTAGAAAGAGATTTTGATCCAATGTGTGGGGGTGGGGTTGCTTCTCAAAGATCATGCCTGGTAACATGTCAAATCCCTTTTATTGTCAACCATATACACAAGTGCAATCATGTGAATTCTTGGGTGCAGTTCTGAGCAACATGGTAGTTGTGACTGTGATAAAGACATACCAAGTTACAGTAAACATCAGATTAACTACACAATCTAATATACATTGAGGAATTTGAAGTCCGGTTTATGGTGTGAAATTGCAGAACCAATGTCAGTGTTTTGTCTGTCGTAGACAATAAGGCAGACATCAAGACAAAAAACATAATTGTAAACGAAACACTACAATGTTGTGTTGGAGCTCGCAACGCAGCAGCCATACTCGGCGCCATCTTGAGTCCAAAAAAGTGCATCTAAATTGGCTAGAAATAGCATTTTAGCTTGGTGTAAAGCTGACAATTTACCAGGTTTCTATATTTCTAGTTCAAATGCACTTTGGATCAAATCATTTATGTATACTTTTTTCCATCTGAAAGGACTAAATATTAAATGAAATGATGACAAATGCAAAGTAATCTCTTCAGTAATCTAATTTTTGAATGTAACGGTTCTAAATACCAATTATTTAAATTGTAACTAGTGGAATAGTTACTTTTGTATTTAAATGCATATTCCCATTACACTTATTTCATTACTCCCCAACCCTGGTAGCAGGCTGGACTGTTCCCTGGCCTGAGTTGTGTGGTAGGGGTGTGACCGTGCACCAGTCTCGAGAGTGAGTGCCAGGAAAGCTGAGTGGTTAAGGATTTACGCCTGGAATAAAAACAGGTTTTAGCCCCACTTAAATTCTCCTAGTTTTTGTGACATTTAATCACACATGCTTGCAAAATAAGCTACTTTTGCCACTGTCAGTAGTTTTGTGTGTTCATGCCTTGGCAGTAAATCTACCAACATGTAATTATGCTGTTTCCTATCTGTTTTTAATAGTAATTTAGTGGCTTGTAAATGTATATATTTACTGTGATTTTAAGTTCTTGCAGACCTTTTGTATTGACTTTGCTGATTTTACTTTAAATGGAGACTATAGTCGCAAGCTATAATGGATTGCTCAGCCCCAATTTGAGGTGCATAAAATTAGTTTCTCCCACATTTGCATCTCAACGGTTCATTGGCATTCATATAACTGGCCCAGATTACGGTTTGTTAAAGTGGTGCTCCCTACACGTGAGCTTTGGCGGCATGTGAAACCATTTAAGAACCTGCAAGTGATGCTCAACTCTTACTGGTTCCTCAGTGGTGAAATGTCCAGCCATTTTCGTCGCCAACGGTCAGGTTGCTCCCGCAAGCGGTTGTGTTTAACACTGTTGTTCAGATCACCTGTGCTCCTGGATTCAAGCTGAATGGAGAACGGCAACTCCGCTGTGGAGCAGGTGGTTCCTGGATTCCGAAAATTCCCACTTGTGAGCCAGGTAAGTGATTTAAGGTGCAAGACTAATTTTACATTTGCACCCATGTTAACCGGTTTCAGAGTTTCCTGAGTCAACCTAATTGAGACATCTAATTAATGCCTACACTGGCAGCCAGAAGTTTGGAATAATGTAGAGATTTTGCTCTTATGGAAAGCAATTGGTACTTCTAAAGTGGCATTCAACTGATCACAATGTATAGTCGGGACATTAAATGTGAGTGACTACTACAATTTGAGAATATTTCAGAACTTAAACCACAGTTCTCAATCCTCCACGTGCAACAATGACGGCTTTGCAGATCCTTGTCCAGATACTGACACTTCACCCCAAGCTTCCTGTAGCACTTGCCCATGGGTGTTGCTGTCTTGTTGGGGTAAGATCCATAACACTTTTCCAGTTATCTGTTGTCCAATGTCTTTGCCCACTCTAGCATTGTTCTGTTTCAAAAGTGGCTTTCTTTGCAATTCTTCCCATAAGGCCTGCACCCCTGAGTCTTCTCTTTACTGTTGTACCTGGTGTCTTAAACTAGACTCTATACTTATCCTCTTAGTTGGACATCTGTCCTTGTTGGATCCAGTTGTCCTTTCAGTCTTCTGAAGACTGTAGTGTACGCCTTTTGTATGAAGTCTTCAGTTTTGGCAACTTCAAGCATTTGTATAGCCTTTTATTCCTCAAACCAATGATTCTAGAGGTGTGGTTTTTTTTTTTTTTTTTTTTTTTTTTACCATTTACCATGGTTACTCAACGATGAGGTGTTTTGATAGCTGCTGGAAATGGGTCATGTCTAGATCTGATCAAATGACTTCAGATAGTGATGGTGCTGTTTTTGTACATCAGTATGTCCTGACTATACTTCATGATCTGTTGAATGCCACTTTGAATTTTGAAGTGCCCATTTCTTTCCAAAACGGCTAAATGTGTACTTTTATTCCGAGCTTTTGGCTGCCAGTGTATATGCCGATACTCCGGATTTCACGCTCTTACTGACTACCGCGCAGGGTCTGTGCTTGCTGCTTATTGGATGCTTCTGTTTCCTCAGTGAAATGTCCAGTCATTTCCGTCGCCAATGGTCTGGTTGCCCCACAAGTGGTTTTGTTTAACACTGCTGTTCGGATTTTCTGCAGTCATGGATTTATACTGAATGGAGCACAGTTAATCCGTTGTGGACCTGATGGTTCCTGGACGCCAAACATTCCCACCTGTGAGCCAGGTAGGTGTGAGGGGGGGGGGGTGGTTCTGCTAGTGTTGGTCAATGTATTAGTTCTCAGCAACCCACTCCGGTAACTGTTTCAGCTGAATAAAATCCAATAGTACACATGAAATCCCTATTTGTTTCTGCTAAATGACATGTAACGGCTGTGCTGATGGCCATCATTTAAAGTTCTAGTAATCTGACCAATTCAGTGGTTCTGAGGTTTTTTTTTTTCCAGTAGCAAAATTAACCAGTTTCAGTGGATAAGCGAACATTTTGAGCAGTTCTATTAGCATCTATCTTTTAGATGTTTTATGTGAACCAAACTATCAACCGTACAAGTAAAATGGCGTTTGTGGAGCACTACCATATTGCGAGCCACAGTGCTGAAAATGGCAGCGTATTCACTGAAGTGCAAATTCAAACTGTATAATTAAACATTTTTAAATATCGCAACATTTGGCTGTAAGAGACTCTGAATCTAATGCATGAATCATGTCACTTCTTACTGGATTTTAAAGTTCGGCCAAGAGGAATAGACTGAAAACCAAAAGTGGCATTTTATGCCAGTGTAATAAGGTTCTTGTGTATGTGAGCCTTATATTGAAAAGTGAATTGATTCACCCCTACAGTGTTTTGACCTGCATGAGCACCCAGTGTGACTTTCCTAAAATGTAGTGTTCTGTTTCTCTGGTTTTCAGTATATCAGAGTCCAGTATCCATGACCTGTTCAGCACCTGTGGTTGAAAATGGAGTGATAAAAGGGGGAGCGAGACCATTGTACAAACCCAATGATACTGTTATAATCATCTGCAAGGCTGGCTGTCATATGATTGGTGTATCGGAGGCCAAATGTGGACCAGATGGCCAATGGCAGGGCTTGCCTCATTGTCATTTCTCCACAAACGTCAAGGAAATTCTGACTTGACCAATCCTTGTTGTATTTTCTGCCATGTATTAAATGCATAATGCTGCTAGAACAGTGTGTACTTGGTGCCTCATTGTGCTGCTGTATATTAAATATCCAAACTTGACTTGTCTGTAGAGCATGTTTTCAGATGGATTTGTTTGAAGGTTTCTGCATGTATTTCCAAATGGTTATCAATTTAGTCTCAATGCAGCAGTGATGTGGGTTAAAATGCCACAAACACTACACTGGTGACTCATAACTACACCTGCAGAGACCTTTTCATGCAGCAGAGGGTTTTCAAACCCTGCTCCAACTCATCTGCCTGTTCTTTGTAAGTAAACCCAAAGACCTAGACTAGTTGGTTCAGGTGTGTCCAACTACAGTTGGAGCTGGACTGTGCAGGAATGAGTAACCCTGCTTTACATCATGGGCATTTAAAAGATCTACCTAGATGGCCTATATTGAGAAGGGGGCAGGGCAAAGATCCCATAACTCAGCTCGGAGTTGATGGTACAAAGGAATTTTTATGCCTCGTTTGTCGCTGTAAGAGTCTTATGATCTGAATCTGGAAGCAAAGCCAACATCCGACCACAAAGGATGTTTTGAGTGTTTGCGTAAGCCTTCTGAAGGATTAATATCCAAAGCAAATTTAGTTCTTGGCTTTTTGTCTTGGTGTTTAGATCAAGAAAGTGGGCGTTCTTAGGTTACATGGGCAGAACAGTTTCCTGGATCATTGGGATACTGTGTTAAATGTCTGGACATTTAACCCTCCACACAAGTGCAGGATTCTGATCGCAGTTCAGTAGAGTTTCATTCCATCTGAAGATGAGTGTGGTGACCTGTTAGTGATGAGAAGGATAGGATGTGAGAAGCACAAATTCAAAGTTTAACCTTCTAGAAATGGTCAAAGCCAGTATTTCTATAACTAAACGGGAATGCACACCGTCTCTCCATATAAGAGGCAATGGAATGCTTAATTCTTTAGCATTAATTTGGATGCTGGGTTTTTCCTCAGGGTCAGCAAGCTCTATCGCTACTTGAGTAGGCCCAGATGGAATCTGTAGTGCTTTGAGTTCTGTGTGCACAGATTCTGTCTGGGCCAGCCAATGAGACATGTCAGACATGGGAGAGAATGATTGGTTTCATGGCTCAATTGCACTGCCTCTGGATCACCTTCAAATCCAATGTAAACCATGCTCAAGGATTCCAGATCCCATTCGTGACTTACAGTGGTGTCTCAAATTTAGCCCTAATCCACAAATCTATTTTCAAAGATAAAAATTGTTGGGAAATGGAAAGAATTGTGTAGTTCAGCTTGTGCAGATTTAAGGTGGATATCTGTTGCCCAGTTCTTGGCTACTGTCACTAAAATGTGTTTGATCTTTACTCTAGAAAACAGTATGGTTATGCCTGTAATGCTGGGTCCCTGAAAGGAGGGAACGAGACTCAGGAATGACTATCTCTGAAGCACTTTAAAATCATTGCAATTTATTGGCAGATGGGTACACCAGATGTTGTATAGGCCACTCAAGACTCATATTTATTCTGAAAGGCGAGGAACCATCATGTCATTACTGCAAGACTCCCTTGTCTCTAACATATCTTAATAGTCTGCCCTGCTTTTAATGCAAGTAGATGACGGTTTTATTCAGTAAGCTCTTTGAGGGATTGTTAAAGGTTTCACCAGGAAAAGGTTAAGAATTTGTATCACTTGTCCAGTTGAAACATAGTTTTACCCTTTTATAATAAAAAAACATTTTTTTTTTTATGTACTTGATAAACCCAAACAACACAGTTCCTGTAATGAAAATAGCTTTGGTTGCTGACATGGCATTAAACATTTAATAACCTACCAACTGTTGGCAGATGGCGCTTAACACTCCTCCCCCGATGCGCGTATCACCATGAGCATAGAAACCAGAGCATGGCACCATTTTATGAGGATTTTCAACTGAAGGGATGAGGGCGCATCTCTCTAACCCTTAACAGTGAGAAAGTAGTAGTGCGGCCAGCTTACATATGCAGCAACTCGTTCCCTCCTTTCAGGGAACCAGGGTTACAGTCATAACCATATCGTTCCCTTTCAAGTTGGTCACTTTAACGCCGCGGCAGTTGCTAAAGCTACGGGAATCCTATACCATCACACATGCACGAACCAGCAATGCCTACTAGCCAGTAGGGTAGTTAAAAGGCATCAACCGATTCTCACCTTCTTATTGACAAATAAGTAAAGAAAGAAAGAAATCCAATTATTTCAGGTAGAGAATTTGGTAGTAAAACTAGCTAATCTGGGTAGTGAAGCACCGCAAATCTATCGCCATCCACAATGGTGGAGAAAAAGGTTGGAACAGTCCATTATTGACAACCTGACTTAATGTCACTAGCCAACAGTACAGTAGAACATTAAACATTAGTCTTTACATTGAAAGGCGCCAAGAACGACACTGTTTTTTGACTAGCATTCTCTGAACAATGCACTAGCTTGCAAAATAGTGAACATTGAGAAATCAACCCTCCTTTGCCGTAAGAACCTGGGAAAAGAGGGAAGAGACATCCAAGCCCACTGCCAGGCAGATGGCTTCCAAGGACACACCTTTAGCCCACGCCTCCAAAGCAGACAATCCAAAAGCTCCACTGGCGTCTGAGCCACTCTGGCGCAATCAACACCACGGTTTCCCTGTCTTCCCGTACTTTGCACAACACTTGGTTAAGCAAATGAGCAGGAGGTAACACGTACTTTCGTTTCGCTGGCCATTTATGACAACCCCCAGGGTTGCCTCTGGGCATACCCAGAAGAGTTATCATGATGAAGGTGGAACCGACTGATGAGGCGCGGTCCAGAATGTCCCAAGCCAGGACCCAGCATCTCTCCTCAGGCCCATAACCCTCCTAGTCCACCAGGTACTGGAACTCTCTGCCCCTGCGTCTGACATTGAGCAACCACTTGACGGAATTAGCTGGAGCGCCCTCCACAAGGCGGAGGTGGGACGGATGTGGAGGGATGTAAATTGGACCGAATGACCAGTTTAATTCTGGAGACGTGAAACACTGGGTGGATGCGACTGAGGAACGGGGGCAATTTGATGACCTTCACGATGGGAAAAGGTCTGATAAATTTGGGCCCTAGCTTACGAAATGGGAGTCGTAGTGGGATGTCCTTTGAAGACAATCAGACCTTCTGCCTGCAGACGTAAGCTGGGGGCTTAGACTGCTGATGGTTCGCCGACTTCTTAAAGCGTGCGCCAGTCCGGAGGGGGGCTTCTCTGGCTATCCGCCAGGTGCAACGGCACCGTTGAATAAACGTGCGCGGATGAGGCCTGGGCGTCAGTTTCTTTGGCAGGGAACAGAGGGGGCTGGTAACCTAGGTAACACTGGAAGGGTGATAGCCCCGTAGACGCCGGCAAGGAATTGTGGGCATACTCGACCCAGACTAAATGAGAGCTCTAAGATGATGGATTATGGGAGGTGACGCAACACAGGGTCTTTTCAAGCTCTTGATTGGCTGCTGATTCATCTGGGGATGGAACCCAGAAGACAAATTCACAGTAGCCCCCAGCTGTTGGCAGAATTCTGCCCAAAACTGTGGCACAAATTGGGATCCCCTGTCAGAAACCACATCGACCGGGATGCCGTGAATGCGGAAGATGTGATTAATAACTTCAACCGCTGTCTCCCTCGCTGAAGGTAATTTGGGGAGGGGAATGAAATGAGCCGCCTTCGATAACCGGTCCGCCACAGACATGACGACCATGTTGCCATGGGACAGGGGAAGACCGGTGACAAAATCCATGGCTATGTGGGACCAGAGTCTCGAAGGGACTGACAGCTGTTAGAGGAGCCTGGCCGGAGGCTGACTGGAGGTCTTACTAGAAAAATAAATAGGGAACGTGGACATGAATCGACGAACATCCTGTGCCACCAGAATCGCTGTCTAATGAGCGCCTGGGTACGAGCAGCCCCTGGATGGCAGGCAACGTTGGATGAGTGGCCCCACTGGAGGACGTGTGTCCGGACTGATCGCAGAACAAATAACAGACCCATTGGGCACTCGGTGGGCGAGGTGGCGTTGCGCAACGCGAAGCGGACTTTAGCCTCCACATCCCAGGACATCGTGCCCACCAAACGATAGGTGGGTAGAACGGTGTCTGGAAGGGCGGTGGAGGTCTCGATTTTAAAAATAGAGACAAAGCTTCAGGCTTAACATTTTTAGAGCCCAGATGAGACGAAAGGATGAAATTGAAGCACATAAAAATAGTGCCCAACAAGCCTGTCTAGAATTTAAATGCTTTGCTCCGCGAGTATACTCCAAGTTTTGTGGTCAGTCCAGACCACGAAAGGTACCCTCTAACCAGTGGCACCACTCACCCAAGGCCAATCTGACAGCCAACAATTCTCTATTACCGACATTGTAATTCTGATTTGCTGGGGTGAGGCATTGTTAGAGAAAGGCGAATGGATGCATCTTCCCATCCGAGGAAGAGCGCTGTGACAGAACAGCTCCGACACCGACCTCTGATGCATCCACCTCCACCATGAAGGTGGAGGGCCGGGAGTTATAAGGATGGGAGTGGTAGTAAACCTTTCTTTTAATTTAGAAAATGTGGCTTCAGCCCACGGGGACCAGTAAAACTCAGTACGGGTGGACGTGAGATCCGTCAGAGGCGCGGCAAGCTGGCTGTAGTTTTGAATGAAACCGCGATAAAAATTGGCAAACCCCAGAAACCTTTGCAATGATTTGTGGGAATCTGGGGTTGGCCAATCAGAAACTGCTCCGACCTTAACCGGGTACATGCGCACTACCTCGACCGAGACGATGAACCCCAGGAACGGAACCGATTGCACATGAAAAGCACACTTCTTCGCCTTAACGAACAGCCGGTCCTCTAGCAGTCGCTGAAGCACCTGCTTGACGTGCTGGACATGGTCCTTGATATTCTGGGAGAAGATCAGAATATAATTTAAGTAAACAAATACAAATCGGTTGACCATGTCCAGAAGCACGTCATTCATGAGCCCCTGGAAGATAGCGGGGGCACTGACCAATCCGAAAGGCATGACCGAATATTTAAAGTGCCCCCTATGGGTGTTAAAAGCCGTCTTCCACTCATCCTCCTCCCTGATCCGAACAAGGCGATAAGCATTTATTTATCTTCTCCACGAAGAACCACCCCGCACCTGCAGGGGAAGAGGAAGGGTGAATGAGACCGGCTGCTAGAGAATCATTGATGTATTTATTCATGGCCTCCCTCTCAGGAGCAAAGAGCAAATATAAATGACCTCGTAGGGGGGGAAGTACCAGGAAGCAGATCAATAGCGCAATCATACGGGTAATGAGGAAGGGTCACGGCACGGGACGGACTGAACACTGCCCTCAGATCCTGGTATGCCACAGGAACTCCGGATAAATCCGCCAGTTCAAACACAAGACTGGACAGGAGAGACAGCAGAGTTAAGACAATTAGAAAAAACAATACAGATTCCAAGCAAGAACAGAATTGATTAACCATTTAATGTGAGGATTGTGCATTACCATCCATGGATGCTGATGGAGACTGGACCAGGAGGAAGGACAGCTGTTTGGAGTCATTGCCGGAGACGAGGGTAAGCAGTTTGGTGTCCTCCCAATCTGCATGGGTTCCGCCTTGGGATTGCAGTTCCGGTATCCCGGCAGCAGGAGTGGGTGGTGGTGACGGTCAGCCGGCTTGAGATGTGGAGAACGACATCAGCTGCATCGAAGCACAAGACGCTGGTCCACTCTAATGGCTAGATCCACCAAGTGATCAAAATGGGGAGGCAAGTCCAAGGTGTGAATTTCATCCTGGATGGTATCGGGTAACCCATGCAGGAACTGATCCCACTGCGCTCGATCATTCCATTCACAGGATGCAGTGAGGGTGCGGAACTCGATGCCATAGTCCACGACTGACTGGTTACCCTGGAACAAACCGGCCAGAACCCTTGCCGCTTCACGGCCCTGGGTTGAACGATCGAAAACTCAGCGGAGCTCTGCCGAGAATTCTTGAAACGATGAGCAGCAGGCCATTGTCCCACATAGCGGTTCCCCACTCACTGGCCCTCCCAGACAGGAGCGTTATGATGAAAGCCACCTTAGCTGTTTCTGAGGGGAATGTGGCGGGCTGCAGCGAGGAAAAACAGTGAGCACTAGGAGAGGAATATGCGGCATGACCCCGCCTCACCTAAGTATGGAGCAGGAGGGCTGACATGGGATTTAGAGTGTCCAATGCTGGGGGGAACCGCTGGGGCCAGTGCGGGAGCTTCCACACTGGGACCAGTATCGGGAGACAAATGAAGTTTTTGGACCAAGGACGTGAGCTCCGCAAGCTGTGACGCTCTCTATGGCGTGGTTGGAGGCAGAGATCTGGTCCTGCTGGCGATCCAACAAAACTCCCTGCTGAGCAAGTGCAGACTGAAGGTTAACGTCCTACACTGGATCCATCCTGGCTAGGCTGTTCTGTCAAGGATGAGACCAGAGATCCAAGTGCAGAGGCAAAGTTAACAGAATTGATTAATAATAAAACAGCAGAACTGGTGAAGCGTGATGGAGACCCGGCACCGACTGTAGCATGGAGATGGAGGATGTGTTTGTAGGCTTGTGTGCGTTGTGGTAGTGTGGAGCGCAGATCCGCGAGGAATCCTCTGGAGGATAGTGTGTTCGTTGGTGTGAGAGCGTCGTGGAATTGTGGAGGGATAACCGATGAGGAATTCTCAGGTGAAGCATCAATGTGAGCGAGGCAACCAACAGGAAGGTAATCACAATCCAGGCACTACTAAGACTGGCAACCAATACAGAAAACACGAAACAGGACTAGGAGAGCAGTGAGTAACTACACACACAACAACAATCAAGCAATGAACACAAAACAGAGTGGGGTAAATATAAGCAGAAAACAAACAATGGCCAGTTGCCGCATGCCAGCTGAAAGTTGGCATGATCAGCGTTTCTATGGAAACAATCAGGGTTCCCATGGAAACGCTGATTCCGCGTGCCAGTGGCACCTAAAACACATGAAGAGAACTTACACAATAGAACAAACTGGCGGAATCACCGAGACCGTGACTATAGTATAGTAAAGTACAGTATAGTATAGTTGTATAGCATAATATAGAATAGTATATTAAAGTGTGGTATAACATAGTATAGCAACGCATAGTAAATTATAGCATAATATTGCAAAGTATAGTAGGCCTATAGCACAGTATAGTATAGAATAATAAAGTGTACTTAAGTATAGAATAAAATAGTAAAGTACTTTATAGTATTGTATACTTTAGCATAATAAAAGTATAGTATAGCATGGTATACTAAAGTATATTAAAGTATAGTTTGGCATAGTATAGTATAGTACAATATAGTAAATGTGTAGTGTGGTATAGAATAGTATAGGATAGAATAATTTAGCATAGTATTGTATAATATAGCATAGTATAGGATAGTAAGGCATACCATATTATAGTATACCATAGTAAAGTGTAATATAGTATAACTGAAGCATATTATAGTGTAGTATAGTAAATGTGTAATGTGGTATAGCATAGCATAGTATAGTGTAGTATAGTTTAACATAGTAAAGTATTGTATAATGTAGCATAGCATGGTATAGTGCTCTACAAAGACAAAACACAGTAAGTACAGCAACACTGAGGAAAAAAATGGCTTCAAAGTTTTTTGATTGTCCAGAAAAATGTGGATTATTAAATTGGTCTCGGTCTGTTTTCTGTGAATCTGAGCATAGTTGAGCTAAATGTGTCTGTCACAAAACAGATCATAGTCTCAGAGATTTGGTTTTGGTCATGACCCAATTTTGACGAAATGTGTAGTTTCTGCATTTTGCTTTGACAGGGCAGTGTCGTATAGTATAGTAAATTACATTTTCTGGCAGCCACATAAAGCCACATTAAGGCAACCTTAAAAGCACAAATATGAGCTATCTGGCAGCACTATTACCCTTAAAAAAACAAGAAAAAAAAATCTTTGAAGGAAGATAATAATCTGAAATGCATTGCCTTTTATCATATTTGAGAGCAGTTTGCTTTTATGCAGTTTTTCTTCATCTAAAAACTTTCAGGCATCACGCATGAATGTACAGGGTAATTATAGGGGAAACATGCTTTTATTTGTTGCTGTCAGGTTGAAGTGTTGTTTAGGGGATCCTGCGTCAAAGATGTCAAAAGTTTGCCTTTGTTGTTTCATCACTGCACAGCGAGAATACCATTAGCAGTAAACAGAGGCACTGGGAGACTATCACAACAAGTAAAAGCATGCCATCATGCAAGTTATTAGGTGATTATGCTTTTTATACAAATTTACCATAATGTTGGCACTCTATTCTAATGAACTCTTCCCAGAAGAGTGAAAGCTGTTAAACAAAACCAGGACTGTTTCCCTATTAATATAAATGGTTCTGAAATTAAATGCTCAACAAGCACATCTGGGTGTGGCATTTGGGTGTCCTCTTACTTTTAGCCATATAGTGAATATGATATCCTCTAGATATATAACCAGCACTCCATCCATCTTATATGGTAAAATCATATTACTCCAATCTGTGATATGTGTGCTGGTAGTTTATCATGATACAGCTAGAATAATTGAAACTACATTAAAGTTTGTTGGGTAATTTACGTTTTTGACCATTTCTACTGCCTCACAGAGCTTTACTGCCCTTTGGAGGCTTAACCTCTTAACTGGCAGACCAACCTCAGGGACGGAGTGGACACAGCTATTATAGGGAACTATAAAGGGTTGTTAACCCTTTATAGTTCAAGGTTAACCCTATAATAGCTGTGTCCACTCCGTCCCTCAGGTGGGTCTGCCAGTTAAGAGGTTTAAAACAAAGGATTTCTTTGCAAAGTAAGTTGTATTTGGCTGAATAATGCTCGTTTAGCATGCTGCTGTGCAACATTAATATCATCAGACTCCCTGTGCCATAATAGTCAGACCATATTTCAGCACCAACCTCTAATAGGAGCAAATTATTATTATAAATACACAGGGAATGAGTGAAATTTATTATCAACCATAATGATGTAATGACTCAGTTAGTCAGTTCCTGGAGTAATGTACATAATTTATGATCCATGGAAAGACATTTTTAATCTCCACATTCGTCTGTAGATTCAGACATCAAAGCAGGAGAGATGTTCCGTCTTCTTGTTAAAGATCTAACTGGATAATGTCTTCATTTTATGATGATTTACCTTCTGAAAATGACAGATTAAATAATTGACTGGTACTGAAATGTCCACATTAGATGGAATATTTAAAGTACATAATTGTGAGTATGCAGTAAGATTGCCCAATATTGATGTACTTTCTATAACATCATAAAATTGCATCTTGATACCACACACCCCTGTCACGTACTGTTTGTTTTAACATGACAACATCTATCTGAATGTATTACCTAAAATGTAAAAAAAAAAAAAAAAATCATAATTCACATTTGGATTCATATCTTTAAAAACTACTACAGCGTCAACCATGTAATTATTTTTTCCAACTTAAAACGCCGAAAAAGAACCATCCAACATAGTCTCATGGCAATTCGTTATAATTCATAAGAGATGACAGAATCATAAGATATCGTACGACTCGGCTCGTACGAAAGGGTACGACTTTCATTGCCAAAGAGACCAACCAATCAAACTGAATTTCACATTGATACAATACAGGCATTACATTTTAGCTAACCTCCTATCCAACACTTTATTTTATGAAAGGAAACATCTGTGAACAAATTTGGTTATTCATTCCACGAGTATGCATTAGAAATGATGTATTCTAATAACCTGTAGGGCCCTGTTTTAAGAGCACTAACGCCAAGCACAGCGCTAGGCAATAAATCATAACATTACTGAGTGCACTTTTATTTGTCATGATAATAATGTGGCAATGCAAAAATCTTAATGGTCTCAAATAGGCTTCCATTTCTTTTTTCAAAATATAATTTCTTACTTGCTCTTTTAATTTTGGCCTGAAATAAGCTTGATGGGTTTTGTGAGAGATTCACCCTAATAGGAAATGTCAATTAGGCATTTAAATGAGTAAGTTGTTCTTTTCTGTTTTTATGACATAGGGCTTTTCACTGTTCTGCTCCTCCATTAAACGCCTGCCGATGCTCAAATGCCAACATTGTTTTCGATTATTATCCAAGGCGTAAGTCATTAATTACCCCCTTATTTGCATTTGAGCACACACACCCCCTTTCCCGATCATCAAACGCCTCTGCATGTCAAACGACACATGCTTTCACATGCTAACATGGCTGGATTTGTCAATATGGTGCATTTATGACAGCTGACACGCCTGTACTGCTCTGACATTCAATGCTGACTGTCTTTCTCTTTGAATATCAGAGAAATACTGAGGGGGATGAGTGCTACAGAAGGCCATGAGATGAGAGATAAAAGATAATTATGCCAAAAAAAAAAATAATTATGCAAAAACAACAACAAAAAACAAAACAAACATAGTATACAATACATCTGGTGGATTTTCGTGCCGGCAAAAAGCACAAGTACGAGTGTTTGCGCTGTCTGTGGGTGTATGTGCGCACATTGTGGCTGAATTGTACAGTATGTTTATGAAGTGCAGCAAAGTGCAATTTGTAAATTGTAAGGATGTAAAACACAAATTCTCTGATTCAAATTTCTGCTATAATATACTATAATGCTATAAAACTGCAATTAAAAAGGGGTCAGTCAAATAAAAAAAACTTTAACCAATTATTTATACATTTCAAAACATTTATAAACGTTTATTGAAACATTTCTACAGATTTAGATTTATGATCATAAAATACATACTGTATATGAAAGCTGTCCTTGTAAAGAAATTACTGCACTCCTGAAATAATAGCATACAAAAGTATAAAGTACTAGTACTATTAAAGTACTATTATTAGTATTAGTATTAGAAGTAGTATTAGTATTGTGACACTGCCACATTAGGACAATACTTATACATGTGCAATCAGTTATTTTACCGAAAAGAAAAATGAGAAAAGGGTAAATTACTGATAAAAGTGTGTATATGTTTAATTTAACATTTGCTATTATGTCCTAATTTAAGTTTCATGGTATTTCATAAACTGGTAAATGTGAGTTGGGTTGACATAACATTATATCATTGCTGTAATTTATATTATATTTCTGAGCATTATTTAATTGTGGGAAAAACCAGGGACTTTTAAATATTGTACTGCCTTCCTGTAGAGGGAAGGAGGACTTTAATATTGATGGTAGAGCCACCTGAAATGGAAGGCCTACCTGAGTACCAAGGGAGTCAAGGAGAGCACATGGGATTTTCCTAGCGTTAAATATCTGGAGGATTACCTGTTTTGGTTTTTACTCTCTCTCTGCCCTAGTTGGTCCTGTTTCGTGTTTTCCGTATTAGTTGCCAGTCTTCGCCGTAGTGGTTACCTTCCTGTTGGTTGCTTTGCTCGCCTTGATGCTTCACCTGAGAATTCCTCATCGTTTATCCCTCCACACTTCCATGACGCACTCATGCCAACGAATACACTATCCTCCAGAGGATTCCTCGCGGATCTGCGCTCCACACTACCACAACGTACACAAGCCTACAAACACACCCTCCATCTCCACGCTGCAGTCGGTGCCGGATATCCATCACACTTCACCAGCTCTGTTTTTTTTTAATAAATTCTGTTAACTTTGCCTCTGCACTAGGATCTCTGGTCTCATCCTTGACAACTATACTATGCCAAACTAAACAATACTACACTACACTGCACTATACTATATTATCCTATAATAATACCTCTAATGGTAAAGTAATTTTATGTTGTTTACAAAGTTATTTAATTTTCAACTTTAGAATTTTCATTGATTATGTCATATGTAATATGTCAGTGATACTTTTATAAAAATGACTGTGGTTTTACCATAGTACTGTGATATCAGATGGTAATATTATGGTACTTTGATACAAAAAGTACCATGTACCATGAGTGATTACAATATTTATGTACCATGGTTTGCACTTGGTACTCCATGGTACTGCCATGGTACATGTCCAAAAAGCATGATATCACTATGGTACCATGTCCAAAATCATGGTATTATCTTGGATTTTGAACATGTACTGTGGTAATACCATGATACCATGGTACTTTAATGTTTGGGTATCTGTTCCTCAGTGGGCCTTATATCACAGAAAGGAGCCAAAACTCACAGTGATTCACGAGAAACAAAACAATCCCACAGTTTCCCTAAAACAAATTTAAAGTTCTGTCATGTCTTCCAGTCTATTTTCTATATATAAAAAACATTGTTTTCCAATAAAGAAGTATAGCTTATATTTTAATGAAAAAAGAACTAAACAGTTTTCAGAACAAATTCTCTGACATTACCACACTGTTCTCTGCTTAAATATACAATAATGCATAAATCATCTACTCATAGTGTATATTTACTATAAGCATACACTCATTTACCCACTAACGTTCAAGAACATAATTCTGACCAATCAGAATGACCCTGAATGGCCACGACCAATAGGATGTTAATTTATATCATGACACAAAATGTCAAATCACTCAATAAACTTTCACTGGAAGTCTTTCATACAGGAAATCCTTTAATGCAAATAGCTGACCTGAGCTCGAACAAATGCTCTTATGCGGGAGTCATGTAATACTTTCATAAGTCCCTGTGAATATAGTTGACCTTTTCACAAGTGAATTATAAGGGCACAGATCCATATGCATCGCCATGGATTATAAAAGACCCTTATCTGCTTGAATATGGCTGATTTCTGGTAGACTGGAATGTATATACCCCGAGGGATATTTGAGAAGGGTTCCACATCTGCTGCATTTGCGAATGTGAGCATTTGGAGATTATCAGTATTTTTAACATTGTCATAGAGAACGGCAGACAGCATAACCCCAACTTCACCCCAAATACCAGGCGAGGCAGGCTAAATCTTAGCTCAATTTACACACACAACAAAAACATTCAGGATTGCTTACATTTATTAATTTAGCTGCTTGTTTTATTCCAAAGTGACTTACAAGTGTGGAATAGCACATGCTACAGGACAGAAAAGGATATATTTTTTGCCTTGCAATGCTTTTTCCTGCCCTTGCTCAGCTTGGAGGACTCGGTAATTGGAAAGATAAAATCAATAACAATTGAGGATAAGATATGTGCACACACACGCTCACATACACACAATAATACCAGAAAAGAGTGGCAGGAAAACTAGACAAATAATTCCTCACCAGACAGCACACATGACAGAATCAATCAATTTATCGGAGACCTGCTGTCCTCAAACAGGTTAGTTATAACAACGGAACTCATAATAATTCTATCTATCTATTTGTCTGTTTGTCTGTCTGTCTGCTTATCTATTTGTCTGTCCGTCCATCCATCCATCCATCCATCCATCCTTTTAAAATGAACAACGATTCATTTTAAAAGGATGAATCGTTTTTAGTGTAAAGAAAATTAGCATGTTTTAAGCTTAAGATGCACTGTAACATTATCTTAATGTCAATTAAGCACATTTACTCCCCAAACTCCCATTACTGTAATGCAATTTTTTTTTTTTTTTTTTTTATAATTATGGCTGTGAATCAATTACAGTTTTTCTCAATCACTTTGGCTCATTGATTGAAACAGTCTTAACATTCTCTAAACTGTAAGTGCAATTGTCACAACTTTTTTATGGGACATCACAACTCTACTGCATGTCTGCAAAATGTAGTAACTCACCCAAAATATTTAATTCATGCTTCAAAACCTACAGTAGTTATTGTGTCAGTAAACTGGCCAATGCCACCAAAATGAAAAGTTTTTTTGTCATCGTGTGAGCCGTACTGGTCAAAATGTTTAGATGTTTTTTCACCATGGCAGTCAACCCTGGAAATGTTTGTTATACACAGATTTCATTTTTGTTCTACTTTTTTGTTGACACTGACTGCTTACTGTACAATACAAGAATGCCAGTTTTGTCTAGCTGAATGCAATTGTGTATCACACTGAGCTTTTTAGATACCGATTTCAACAGTAGGTAAAAGTTTACTGGGAAAAGTCAATACTATACAATACTGTAGAACACAGAAAAAGGATAATTATAATTTAATTTATAATTTATAATTATAATTATAATTTTTATAATTGTATTTATTTATCACATGTTATACATTTGCACATATACAGTGAAATTCTTTTTTTTTCCACATATCCCAGCTAAGCTGGGGTCAGAGTGCAGGGTCAGCCATGATACAGCGCCCCTGTATATGCACATTTGTATGTATACATAAATGTATTTTTGTAGCAATGTGTTACATGTAAACAGAAAATGTACGTTTGCATGTCGATTTTTACACATTTCTTACATGTAAGAAATTTGCTCCTAATGGGAGCAGCTGAAAGAAGAAGAACAATATTTGATACATGTAATGGGAGCCAGCTGATAGATAGCTGTGCAATGTGTATAAACCTCACTCTCCTGACCTCAAGAGGTGCACTAGCGACTGACGCTAGGGGCTTTAGCCTCCTTGTTAGCACACCCACCTCCCATGCCGGAGACACGGGTTCAAGTCCGGTACGGAGCAGGCAGAACAGGAGCATCGCAATGGTGCCATGACCCGGATGGGACTGAGGTTTAGAGGGGTGAGTGTAAGGGGAGCCAGATGATAGACAGCTGTGCAATGTATATATAAACCTCACTCTCCTGACCTCAAGAGGTGCACTAGCGACTGACATTAGAGGCTGTAGCCTTTAGCCTCCTTGTTAGCGCACGCGCCTCCCATGCCGGAGATGCCAGTTCAAGTCCCGTACGGAGCGGGTAGAACAGGAGCGTCACATACAGTATATCTATACATGCCATAAAATCAGTGGACGTTTTGGAATCACAATTTGGGCAAAATCTTCTGGTGTTTTCCAGTGGACTCTTTTTAATTATAGGATCAAATGGACAGATTCAATTCATATCCAACTTTATTGGCAAGAGCAACTTAAAGAAATGTTATAGGTTCAACACAAATTAAGCTAAAACCGACAGCATTTGTGGTATAATTGCCACAAAAATGCATTTCAACTCATTCCTCCTTTTCTTTAAAAAAAAAAAAAAAAAAAGAAAAAAGCAAAAATCGAGGTTACAGTGAGACACTCACAATGGAAGTGAATGTGGCCAATTTTTGGAGGGTTTAAAGGCAGAAATGTGAATCTTATAATTTTATAAAAGCACTTACATTCATTCTTCTGTTAAAACTCATGTATTATTTGAGCTGAAAGGTTTTTAAAATCGTAATTTTTTACAGTCATTTTTGGGTTTTAGGATTTGTTGACATTACATCGTCATGGTATCGAAGTTGTAAAATTGGCCATAATTTTACACAGAAAAGGTTAGCAAGTGATTTTATCACACTAAAATCATGTTTGCATGCATATTGTTTATGCTTTATGGCTATACTTTTGAAACAGTGAGTATTTTAACATTCAAAAATTGGCCTCCATTCACTTCCATTGTAAATGCCTCATTGTAACCCAGATTTTTTATTTTTTATTTTTTTTTAAAGAAAAGGAGGGATGAATCAAAATTAATTTTTGTGGTAATTAACATTATGCCACAAATGCTGTCCATTGAGCTTAACTTGCACTGAACCTGGAACATTCCTTTAAGTGTACATTGCCAATGCATTATTACAGTAGATATTACAGTAGATATAAAACATTGAATGCTGAAGTTAAATTTTTTGAAGTTTAAAATCTCAAAACTGTTATTTTCTCTAGCTATCGTTCAGTCTCTACAAGTACACCTGGCTGTAGCTTGCTGAACGTCCAAGTTCTTCTGGTCTCTATTGCGCACATGATGGGTCTCACTCGGGCAGTTTGACTTTTGAAATGGGTTCAGATTAAAGTAAGATTTAAATAAATGTGTTTTTACGTGATGCAACGAGATTGTCACGAACGCCACCTCTGAAAATCCTCTCGTCTGCCACCGGAGGCCTCTCTCGCCTGAGTTTTAGCAATTGGACTGATTGCACACACACCTGTTCCCCATTTCACGGACTATTTAAGCACTGAGCAAGCTAGGTCCGTGCGAAGTCTTGTTTTGCTACGGCTACATTTCTGAGCGTTTCTCCCACAATTACTGCCTGCCTTCTGACCCTGCCTTGTTTATCTGGATATTGTAGTTGTCTGTCTGCTGCCTGCCCTGACCTTCTGCCTGTTATGACCACGATTACTGCTCTTTCTATGTTGTTGTTGTTATTCTCTGTATTTCGACCCACGCCTGTTTGTATTCTGATTCTACTGTTGTTTAATAAACCGCACATGGATCTAAATAATCCCAGTTCGTCCGAGCCATCATTACAGAGATACAGATACGTATCTGGTATCTGCACGTCTGGTTCACTGCTTGCAGGTGAAGTCTTCATTCTCCATACAGTATACACTCCTGTGTTTATTATGCCCAGGACACGAGTCGTCCATAATGAATAAACATGCACTGTTTCACAGAATCAGTTTCTGTGCTAGGATGTGCAGTCGAGTCGAGTGTGCACCTCCTGCAAATTTACATATGCCAATTTTAGCCACAGAAAGTGTGTAAAAACATTCATGAAGTTTCACCCATTTAACAAATGTGCCAGATTTTGTTTATGGCAGGCAGCAGATGCCCTAACAACTAGGGACACCTTTCTTCTATTGCGTGAAGTTTCAGGAAGTAAACAAATGGCAGTAATTTTTTTTTTTTTTTACCTGGACATGTTTTCCCCAATTAGTGCATGGCATAAAGTGCCTCTATAGGAGATTTTACTTCATCAAAATGGTATAGTAATGTAAAACACATGCATTGATTTCATTTCCTCATCATCAGAGACTCATTGCTGTATGTTTCACCTCCCATTGATCTCACATGCCAGTCTGATATTGATTGAAATGGAAGCGATTATGTCGGTAGTCATTATGAGCCTTAGAATCAGACCATTAAAGAGAGAGAGAGAGAGAGAGAGAGAAAGAGGGTATAGCACTGTCTGTAACTAGGAGTAACTAACAGATATAGACCAGTGTTTCAGCCACATCAGGGTGATATTAAGACCACAAACACAGACTAATTAAACACATTCCATATGCAACACACACACAGAAACAGAAATGGTCTATTTGGAAGGGGTAATTTCAGTGGAATCTTCTCTCTGGCGGGCTCGCTCATCCATCTCCCGGACTGCTCTTTGTAGAGCCGAGGAGGGCGGGGCCGGGCTGGAATGAGACACACCCGGTCCCCAATCAGCCTGATGGGGCGCGCGAGGGATAAAGGCGGCCGGGGACGACAGTTCGAGAGAGAGAGAATTACAGACAGCTGTGCTGTGTTTTTAGTTGTGTGTTTTTGGTTAATAAATTATTATTTAAGTTGTCAAGCCGGTTCTCGCCTCCTCCTTTCCACTGAACCCCCTTACACTCTTCATTTGGACAGTGTCAATATAATGGGAGGGAGTTAGCTTGGATCCCCCTTTAAGGTCTATTCTATAAAACACAGTTTGACTGCTGCCATTATTTCAATACCAGCTGTATGAGTTCTGTGATTTAATTCTGTACTATTATTTATGCTAGTTTGACTTGTTGAATTAATGTCACCTGTTTATTTATTCTTGTATTCTGTCTTGCTGTTTGCTTGGTGATTACTGAGTTTTGTTTATTTTGCCACTTTTTTCAGGTACATTTCTTAGTATGGCACACTGTGGTGGTGGGGGCGTGGTCGAGCGCCGGCTTGTGAATGGAGAGGAAGATCAGGAGGTGAGAACGGTAAGGATCATCACCTGTCAATTATTGTCTCTAACAGCTGTTTGTCATTGCAGTGAGAGTTGGAGACGGATTTAAGGGCGAGCCAGACGCCAGTGAGAGAGAGCCACGCGCACACACCCCAACACGTGCTGTTCCTGTGAACATTGAGTTCCCACTGAAAAGCGTGGTTTTTGAGTTAAAATAAAAATAACTTTGAGTTGGATTCGCCGTCTCCCGCTTCCTCCTTTCACCTCTTTGCGAACCTGTCACGCACACACATTACAAGATTTTTGTATTTTCTGAAGAAAATCACGCTGCGCCTTCAGTAAACACCCATTTTGTGCTGTGTAGGATTATCCATGAACGAAGCCATCAAATGAACACCACATTCCACAGATCAGAGAGCTCCCCCACCGAGCCATTAGAGAGTCCTAAAAACGAATCCATGGCACCTAAATTGCTGAAGGAGACCGTCTCTCCCATGCCTGCTTAATCTCAAACTAGGGTTTGTAATGACGGAGCTGACCAATAAAGAAAACACTTCTTTGTTCCACAAACTTAAACCCTCTGTAAGACCAAATGGCCAAGTAACACCTTGTGACCTTAATGCATAAATCTGCGGCCATATCAGGAAACGGAGACTCGTGAAGACAGTCCCAAGGCCCGAAATCAACATAGACCTAACACAGTGACATTTGTTCCTCTCCTGGACACCTCCTCTCCCCATCTGCACATTCTCTCTTAGCTCGGCAGAGACTGCATGGACCCACAATGTATACAAAACCTAGCCTTGCTAGATTATCCTGAAAATGACTTTATGACCTGTGATCACTTTTATAACTGACAAATTAATGATTATAGCCTGATGTACCTTTTAAAATGTGTAGTGATTTGTAATCACTTATAACTGACAAATCAATGATTATAGCATGATTTACCTTTTAAAATATGTGTTGTGATTTGTAATCAGGGATTTTCATGTTGTTACTTGCATGTGTAATATTCATGAAAGCATGTCACATTTAGTATGTAAATGCTTGCTTGTTGACGTAGAGAATGTTGATGACAACGAATGTCATGTCTCTTGCACTGTTTTCAAGATATAAAAGTTCATGAGTAAACATGCACTATTTTTGAGCGGGAGTTGAAAGGATCCTTCACACAAAGGATCGTAAATCAACTTTGAAAAGGACAGACCAGTCGACCATGTGACTCTGAAAAGTCACTTCTGATTGGCTCAGGACACCTTTGAGGTGTGGCCAATTTCAAATGTTTCCAAAACAGGAAAAACTCCCTCTTAGAACTCGTCTGCTCTCTTGGAATACTCTCTTGGTCCTGTCCCTTGGTCTCCTCTCTTCGTCTCTCTTGCTCTTCAGCTCCGCAGCCTCCGTGCCATGTAGAGTCCAAGGAAAACTTGGGACTCTAAGTTCCGAGGAAGCCTCTCACTCTCCGCTCTACGGTTCACACACCAAACGGGAGTCGCGTGTCGCGAGTCCTCCTTGCGGAATGCCTCGCTTCAAAGACTACCTCACCATCCATCCAGACAATAACTATCAGCGATCATTACAGAGTCCAAGACATTGACGGAACGTACTTTCGACAAAGAGCTAAAGAACCAAGCAACACAAAGAACGCAACGCAAGGAAATGCAACGACACGCAAGTACATCTCCAGACTTTTGCTCAAAGTACTGGTGTATTATTTAAATACTTTGGGTAATCCGATTGCAAATCGATGTAGACTCAAAGAAGGATAAATGGTTCTTAAGGCACTGTCAACAGACTCCATAAGGTTCATTTTCTCTGTATTGATCATTTACTTCACATTCTGTCACTACTCACCAACCTGTTTCATGTTGTATGTGTTAGATTAGTTTTATGTTTAGAATAGCAATAAAGTTTGTCTGTATTCAAAGATAATTTGACTGTGGTATATTTTAATAAATAATCTCATCCCTGTTTTTAAAAGATTTCGCTTCAAAGCTATACCTAAATATGTGTGATATTATTTTCAATAAGCCATGAGAATAATATCACTCCAATAAGTGAATTAATCATAATTCCCTTATTAAAGCTAATTCCTTACAACAGAAATTGTTACAGATACTACGAGACGTTTTATTACGATTTTAATGGTGGAGAATTTTATTCAGACAAATAATCTAGTTATTTGTCATTTGTCTAATTTATAATGGTTGTTGAATGCGACTAATTCCATTATAAATTTCCTTACATAATAATGTAGAATAAGAACAGTTTAATTTAATTCCTAGCTCACACATACAGTGGCATGCAAAAGTTTGGGCACCCCTGGTCAAAATTTCTGTTTCTGTGTATAGTTAAGTGAGTAGAAGATGAACTGATCTCCAAAAGGCATAAAGATGAAACATTCTTTTCAACATTTTAAGCAAGATTAGTGTATTATTATAGTTTTGTAAAATTTTAGAGTGAAATAAAAGGAAAGGAGCACCATGCAAAAGTTTGGGCACCCTAAGAGATTTGAGCTCTTAGATAACTTTAACCAAAGTCTCAGATCTTAATTAGCTTGTTAGGGCTACAGCTTGTTCACAATCATCATTTAGAAAGGCTACGTGGTCCAAATTTCAAAGCTTCATAAATACCCTGACTCTAATAACCTTGTCCCAGCAATCAGCAGCCATGGACTCCTCTAAGCTGCTGCCTAGCACTCTGAAAATTAAAATAATTGATGCCCACAAAGCAGGAGAAGGCTATAAGAAGATAGCAAAGTGTTTTCATGAGAATGATAAATGTAAATGTAAATGTTTTCAGGTAGCCCTTTCCTCGGTTCATAATGTAATTAAGAAATGGCAGTTAACAGGAACGTTGGAGGGAAAGTTGAGGTATGAAAGAACAAGAAAACTTTCAGAGTGAACTGCTCTTAGGATTGCTAGAAAAGCAAATCTAAACCCCGTTTGACAGCAAAAGACCTTCAAGAAGATTTAGCAGACTCTGGATTAGTTGTGCACTGTTCTACTGTGCAGCAACACCTACACAAATATGAACTTCATGGAAGAGTCATGAGAAGAATACCTTTCCTGCATCCTCACTACAAAATTCAGTGTCAGAAGTTTGCAAATTAACGTCTAAACAAGCCTGATGCATTTTGGAAAAAAGTCCTGTGGACTGAGGAAGTTCAAATATAACTTTTTGGCCACAATGAGCAAACTTATGTTTGGAGAAAAAAAGGGTGCAGAATTTCATGAAAAGAACACCTCTCCAACTGTTAAGCATGGAGGTGGATTGATCATGCTTTGGGCTTGTGTTGCAGCCAGTGCCATGGGGAACATTTCACTGTTAGAGGTAAGAATTAATTTAATTAAATACCAGCAGATTTTGGAAGCAAACATCACACCATCTGTAAAAACGCTGAAGATGAAAAGAGGATTGCTTCTACAACAGGATAATGATCCTAAACACACCTCAATATCCACAATGGACTACCTCAAGAGGCGCAAGCTGAAGGTTTTGTCATGGCCTTCACAGTCCCCCGACCTAAACGTCATCAAAAATCTGTGGATAGACCTCAAAAGAGCAGTGCATGCAAGATAGCCCAAGAATCTCACAGAACTAGAAGCCTTTTGTAAGGAAGAATGGGTGAAAATCCCCAAAACAAGAACTGAAAGCTGGATACAAAAAGCGTTTACAAGCTGTGATACTTGCCAAAGGGGGTGTTACTAAGTCATTACCATGCAGAGTGTCCAAACTTTTGCTTTGGGCCCCTTTTCCTTTTTTGTTATTTTGAAACTGTAAAAGTTCAAAATGGAAATAAAAAAAAGTAATATTGTTTAAAATATTAAAGAAATGTGTCATCTTTAACTTTATGCCTTTTGGAAATCCGGTCATATTTTACTCACTAAGCTATTCACAGCAACAGAAATTTTGACCAGGGGTGCCCAAACTTTTTGCATGCCACTGTACTGTTTCCCTACATATAATGGTGGAGGTACGCAGGCACTTTAACCAATCCCATGGACCTTTATACTACCAAATTCACTACAGCTGCACATGCTGACGCTACTCCTGCCAACAAGACAAATAAACAGTTTAGAACGTTCGTTTCGACATGTCCATTGTAGACAGCCTCAAGCCATTGCGGCGTGACGTGACATTGTTCGCATCTGTTGTAGACAGGGTGTTACTCATTGGCACAATATTAGCAGTCCATTGATCACTCCTTGTGGGATTTGAACCCACAACCTTCTAGTTGCCATCCCAGATCACCAACCACAAAACCACACCACCTGCTAACCCCCGCTAACTAATAAGCGAGTGAACGTTTTTGGGTGATGCGAAGAGATACAGCAGCATTCCATATCTCTCGCACGCCTGGTTATGCTTGCGGGTGAAATCTTCATTATCCGTACGGTAAATCCACTCCTGCGTAATGAATAAGCATTCACTGATTCACGCCATAAATTTCTGTGTTAGGATGTGCAGTTCAGTTAAGCGAGTACCTTCTGAAAATGTATTATGCCAATGTTAGCCACAGAAAGTGGCGAAAAACATACGTGAAGTTTCACCCATTGTACAAAGGTGCCTGGGTTTGTTTCTGGCAGGCAGTAGATGCCCTAACCCCGGCCCCACCCTAATCGGAGCCTGTAAGGCTGAGTAGCCTGCCAGGAACTACTCGGGAGGGACACATTTCTCCTATTGCATGAAGTTTCAGGAAGTAAAAAACAAAATAGAAGCTGCATTAATATACACTGCCAGGCAGGGCCGTTTCTAGGCATAGGCGAACTAGGCGGTCACCTAGGTTGCCACCTGAAAAAAAAAGTTGCATACTCTAATATTTCATTGGACCGCCTTTAGCTTTGATTATGGCACGCATTCGTCACGCCATTGTTTCAACAACCTTATGCAACATCACAACATTTAATTCCATCCAGAGTTGCATTAATTTTTTCTGCATTAAAATGGCCAATTCATGTGTGAATATGATTCCACATGCTCCCTGAACCACTCTTTCACAATTTGATCACAACGATGAATCTTGGCATTGTCGTCCTGGAATATACCCTTGCTGTCAGGGAAGAAAAAATCCATTGATGGGATAGCCTGGTCGTTCAGTACATTCAGGTAGTCAGCCGACTTCATTTTATTACCGCATAACGTTGCTGAGCCTAGACCTGACCAATTCAAGCAACCCCAGATCATAACACTGCCTCCAGAGACACTATGCATGATGGGTGCATCGCTTCATGCACTTCCCTTCTTACCCTGACACACCCATCGCTTTGGAATAGGGTAAATCTGGACTCATCAGACCACATGACCTTTTTCCCATTGCTCTACAGTCCAATCTTTATGCTCCTTAGCAAGTTGAAGTAATTTTTTTCTGATTAGCCTCACTAACAAGTGGTTTTCTTGTGGCCACACAGCTGTTTAGTCACAATCCTGTTCTTGTCGCATTGTGCATGTGGAAATGTTCTTACTTTCACTATTAAACGTAGCCGTGAGCTCTACTGTCGATGTTTTAAAATGTGACTTTACCACGAGTTTTAGTGATCTCCAATCACGTTCATTGAAGATTTTCATTGAAGAGCTGATGGTTCACCACTATCCATCCAGGTTTTAATACTGCATTGGACAGAAATTAGAAGCTACACACTGCATCAGTTAGGGATTAAAGAATTGTTGCCAGCTGAAACCTATTAATCACTGCAGTAATGATCCAATCATAGGCTCTAAGTATCTGCTTATTCAAATCCAAACGCGACAGGGTAGAGGGTTGGAAAACATGGTCGTTCTCAAGAGAACCAGGCTCAGTGGTTTTCACGGCACCAAGGATTCATAAATCAAATATTTTGAGTTGCCTAATATCATTTAGTACCAGGAGAGGCTTCCAGGGCCAACACTGTATGTGTAATAAACGTAAAACCCAGCAGCATCAAACTACTGCAGTGTCTTTACCACACAACACAAAAAGCAGACAATCTCTCAAACCATTGGATCTCTACAGGTGGGAAATCCCTCGTGACAGGGGGAAAAACAATGCTTAATGCAAATAATCAAATGCAGCTCATCAATTGTGCATAGTTAGGCTATTTAAAAGGAAGGAGAAATTGCTTCCCATATCTTTTGTTGTTGATGTCAAAGACTGTGTGTCCAATCAAACTCTATGGTATACCATACAGGAGTATATTTTGGTGCAAATTCCTCTGTCATTTGGTAATATGGCTAAAGCAAATACCATTTTTTTCGCCAGTGTTTTTTCCATCACGCAAAATGGTACATTTTCCTATTTAACCTACACTGTAAAAAGTGGTTACCTGCAGTTGTTAGGTGCTTTTTCTGCTTGATTTAACCCTTAAAAATACTTAAATATGTATTCAGGTTGATTTAGCAATATTAAGTAAAAATTTTCTTGAATAAAACCAGTTAATTTAGATGTTACCACATGAAGCTCATTCTTTGGGTTACCTGACATTTTTACTGCGTATATCATGTTAATCATTTTTCATTCATTGTAGTATTAATTTAATGTTTGATTTTAAGGACATTTCCTTTTGTCAGTTACAAAACCAGTTGACAATCACTGTCTTTTACTATTATTACACTGAAGAAAAAAAAAAGTAACCAAAATTTGCTTCATATGTTTACATCTAAATTAACTTTATTTAAGTAACATATATATTTACGTCTTAATCAAACATAGGCTACACCTTTTGGTTATGGCAGGTAGAAAAAGCTCATTAAGGGAAGAACTGTGTGTTACTATTTTGTACAGTGTAGTTCAAAGACATGCCACAAACTAGTTAGTGTTTGTCATTTTAAATTATTTAAGATTATTTAAGGCTGACAAACAGTGGAGTCCAAAAATCTGAGACCATGTTGAAAATCTGGGATTCAATTAAAATTTAAACCTGGAAATAAATGAAGTGTTAAGATTTTGAAAAATTGAAAAGAAAGAAACATTATCCTGTAAAATTAAGAAGAAATGTTTTCAAATCAGCACTATTTCTTGGTCACTAAATAAGAAAATATGTGCCATTGACCATGTTAACTCAGATTTCTTTGCTTCTGCTGAAGCACACAAGACTTGTGGAGTCCATTCCAGCTCAAGTGCATGCAAAAGGTGGACCATTTTCAAGTCAACTTTTCACTCAAATTGTTTTGTTGATAATATCATTTGAAATACAAACTGTTTCCCATTAAATTACAAAAGAATACTAAACAGAATTATTTTCACTAGGGGTCTTAGACCCACTGTATGTTCCGAAAGCAACAGATTTCATTGGTCGTCTCACCTAAGTGCTCAGTCGCTGTCCGCGGTGCTGAATTGACGGAATGTCGCTTTTAATCCAGCAGAAGTCGGAAACCTGTTCAAATTCTGATTCCATGAGGCTTCACAGTATTAATATCCAACTCGTGTAGTGAAACATCATGCACTGTAGCTCTGGATAAGCATAATGTCGAGAATAAAAGACTTAGAAACAAACGTTCATGAATAGAAAAAGCCCCTTTGGTTTCCAGCGCGACTAACCGCACGAGCTTACAGCTGCACTCGAATGAAATCCCAATGCAACCCGCCGCTCTCTCTCTCTCTCTCTCTCTCTCTCTCTCTCTCTCTCTCTCTCTCTCTCTCTCACACACACACAAACACACACAAACACGCGCAGGTCTCTCTCTCTCTACTTTAATTCAGTGTATGCTTTATTGCATGACCAAAACTGTACATTTGTATTGCCAAAGCTGTGCAAAAAGTAAAATAAAAATAACAGTGCAATATTATAAGGCAATATAGTATTATAGCCTATTATAAAATAAAATACAAATTATTTACAGTAAATATAAATAATAACAACAACAACAGTAAATAAAAATATTATTTGTTCTGCTGCTTTGCCATTGTCCTGACTTACATTTTTTTAAATATTTTTTTTAATTGATTATTTAAAAACAGACAATTTAAGTGAACTGAAAGTGCAAAAAAGTAAAAAAAAAAAAAAAAACATTAGTGCAAATGGAATAAACAAATATAAGCCTATTATAAAATAAAAAACTATTTGCATTTCCTGAGGTAAATACATGTACTTTACAGTACCAAAAAATATGATCATAATAATAATAATCTTCATAATAATAATCATAATAATAAATTAAATTAAAATAAAAAAGTCGTTGTGATGACTATATATTAGAATTGTTTTAATCTATTATTATTATTTTATTTCTGTATTATATTAGATTATGTTTAGGCTGGGCAATTTCAAGATTGCATATTAGGACAACAAACAACAGATTTTTTATTATCCTCCTCATGTATATAATGAAACAAATTATATAGAAGATGATATTTGGCAGTAAATGCATAATTGAGTTTGTGTATAATTAAATGCATAATGCATAACTGCATTTAGTTTTGCACCAAATATCTCCAAATAGTTTTGCTTTATGCTGGTGTTACTGACTGTAGATCTGATATTTTTTTGTCAGGACTATCTCTAGAACATCTCATCGACATAGATTTGGGAACATCCCACCAAGTTTGGGATCTCAACACACTTACACGCTTTTAAGGCAGAAAGAATAAGGCAGTCATTACAAATACATTAGAGCTTTGGTGTCAGGACACCTAATGATGCTTTCCAGACCTCTGCAGATACATTTCTGAAATCCAAAAGACCCTAGATATACACTATACGCAGCCAACAAGTGCCCAACATACTGTAGATGTGAACTCCTTCAATACTGTTTAAAAATCATCCCAGGGTGATACCTCAAGAAGTTGGTTGAGAAAATGTCAAGAGTACATATCTGCAAATTCTAGCCAAAGGGTGACTACTCTGAAGATGACACAGTTTTGATTTATTTTGGATTTTGTTTAGTCACAACATAATTCCCATAATTCCATTTATGTTATTCCATAGTTTTGATGACTTTACTAGTATTCTAAAATGTGAAAAAAAAATTATAATAAAGAATGAGTAAGTGTTTCAAAACTTTTGACCGGTAGTGTTGGTATTGCACTGACATGTGTCGCTTATTCTTAAAAATAGTGGACTCTCAAAAATAAAAATTGACATTATTGTTTTTATGTGAATGATTAAAGGTATCCGTCAGACCAAAACTAGCTGCATACCATGTGACCCATATTTGGTTTTCGACCATTGAAAATGGGTCAAATGTAAGATTTTATGCATGGAGCCACATTGAGAGCACCACACATCTGGGATTTAGCCATATAGGGCCTTAAACGAAGATGCAAAAGGTAAGTTTGTCCTGAACCAGAATCTAAAGGGAAATTAAGATATCTTTAATACTTCTGGAATTACAGGCGCTTCAACTTTGGAAGTTACATTTTTTTTCTTATAATAAATGATTGTATTTTTTTTCTGTGAACAAGTCAAGATTTCAAGCTGATTCATGAGCTTGAGCTTGTGAATGTGTTTTTCATTGATTCATTTAAAAAAAAAAAAAAAAAAAAAGGACTCATAAGAGTTGTTTGTTCATCAGTCTGTCGTCAGTTTTTTCTGCTGCTGCAAAAGAAAAAAGAAAAGCAGAACATAATGTGTAATTGGTTTTATATAGGTTCATATAAGAACAAATAAGCAGCATAAAAATCTATTGATTTAAAATGTAAAAGCTTTTATATTCATTTAAATATTAATATTATTATATTACAAACCTAATATAATTTAATTGACTGCAAGCCATGTCGCTTTGTGTGATAGTCTGCAATATAATTTTAACCAGTAGATTTTTTAATGTGGAAAGTCTCGTCTTCACACAAAAGTTGCGTATCTAAAGTATGTGAATCACCTTACGGACACTTTTTGCCAAGGTTCTCAGAATCACGCATGGCATACAAGCACAGTATTTAAAGAAATGCAAAGAAACGTAATAATACATTTTTAATATGTTGCTCAAAAGATACAAGGTTCCAGGATCTCTAAAATAAAACACTGTGGAGGCAGGGGTGTGATCGTGTGCCAATCTGTGTAGAGTGAGGTCCAGGAAAGCTGAGTGGTTAAGGATTTACACCTGTGTTAACACCTGTTTGTATTCCCAGTGAGCTGTGACACAGAGATAAAAGGGAAGGAGATGGCAGCAGACGAGAGAGAGAGCCAAGCGTCAAGCTGTGTGTGTGATTTAAGAGTGTTCCGCTGAAAAGCGAGGTTTTGTGTTAAATAAAAGACTAATATTGGAATGAAGTACGCCGTCTCCCACTTTCTTATTCCCTGGAACTAAGTGATTTGTTACAGTGGTGCCCGAAACCTGGGAAGAAGGAGTCCTTGCCACTGGCCAAGATCGTCAAAAACCTTGCTTGCATCCACCAGATGCAACATCAGGCCCTCCTGGAGCTGCGGTCAGAACAGGAACAACGGTTTCAGGCCCTGATGCAAGCCCTGGTGGTGGACCGACAGGTGATATGGAGCTTGCTGCCACAGGGGTGGTACCCCAACAGAGAACCCGACCACGCCTGCTCTGCCTCAGATCATGCTGGTGAAAATGGGACCACAGAACGACCCCGAAGCCTCCATAGAACTTTGAGCATGCCGCAGAGGGGTCGGGTTGGTCCCGTACACAGTGGGCGGTCCGCCTGTTGCTGCTGTTGTTGGAGGAGTCTCAGCTTGTGGCACACAGCTACCTGTCACAAGTCTGCTGAAATACTTTGACCTGAAACGAGCCATCCTGCAACAGGTTAACTGTAACCCTGAACAGCACCATCTGCACTTCCGGGCACTGACATTCGGTGAGTTTGGCCACCCGTTTGCCTTCGCCCAACAGCTCCGTGATGCCTGTCGGAGGTGGTTGCTGGCTGAGGAGCGGGGCCGATGGAATTGTCATCCTGGTGATGCTGGAGCAGTTTGTCGACCATCTGCCGAAGGGAACTGTGGAGTGGGTCCAGTGCCACCATCCGGCATCGCTGTAAGAGGCCGTCCAGCTGGCAGAGGACCACTTGCTGGCATATTCGGGAGACGGTGAATCCTTTTCTCTCTCTCCAACTCTCTCTCTCTCTCTCTCTCTTCCCCTTCCCCATCCCATACTGTTCCTGTCCATGATGGGGGGGTCAACTTCCCGAAGCCAGCTCCCCGGACCCGAGGGGTTTCTATTGCTCCAAACCTCTTTGTTTTTGTTACACATCCAGGATCAATGCCTGGTGATGGATGTGGGGCCATGGATCCGGGTTCCCGACGTATCACAAGCCGCCCCCGATTGAGCAGGGATGTACCGTATACCAGTGAGTATCCAATGGAGTACATATCAAGCCTGGGTGGATTCAGGTTGTAATCAGACTTCGATTCAACAAAGCTTGGTTCAAGGTGAGGCTTTGGGTATAGCACGCCGAGTGAAGGTGAGGTGTGCGCATGGGGATATACATGAATACACTTTAGTGCCTGTTATTGTTCAATTCTAGGGACAAAAACATAGAGGCGGCGGTTAGTCCCCGCCTCACCCATCTGCTGATTTTGGGAACTAATTGGTTAGCATTTCAGACATTATTAAGGGGAATGTGTGCAGATGGGTCCTGCAATAGGGTAATCCAGCGTGGGATTTCTGCAGCACTGGCTGGGGAGCCGTTGGCTGAGCCATCGATATTAGCTCCACATCAGGGAAACCAGGAGGGAAGTGAGGGCTCCGCCCCTCCAGCTCTCCGGGAAATCCCCATGGGGGATTTCTTGCTGGAGCAGACAAGAGACAAGTAATTGATGGTCAAAAGTTTCAGCCCGGTGTTGCGCTTTCCTATCCCTACATTTTAAATTATTAAAGATAGTTGTATCGAGTGACGCAGGATGCTCAAAAGGCAGATACAACCCAGTTGTTAATTCCAAAAATTATGATCCGATGGCGGGACTTTCAGGGCAAGATAAGACACTGAACAGTCTCATGTCCCGTTTTTATTGGCTTGGCATTCGCGGGGATGTACGCAGGCGGTGTGCTGCATGTCGCAAATGTCAGTTGGTGAATCCACCGGCCACTCCAAAAGCGCCATTGTGCCCTCTTCCGTTGATCGAGGTCCCCTTCTAAAGAATTGGCATGGACCACATCGGGCCATTAGAAGGACGGCACAGGGGCATCGCTTTATATTAGTCTTTGTGGATTATGCAATGCGATAACCTGAAGCAGTGCCCCTGCACAACATTTTAGCATGCAGTGTCGTGGAGGCACTCTTTAAAATTATCTCCTGAGTTGGGATCCCGAAAAAGATCCTAACTGATCAGGGCACCTCGTTTATGCCACGTACACTCCAAAAATGTTATGAACTACTGGGGATTAAGTTGATCCGCACCAGTGTTTATCATCCTCAGACGGATTTAATCGGACCTTTAAAAATATGGCTCGGAAGTTCGCACACGAAGACGTGCGAAATTAGGATAAGTGGCTAGAACCCCTGTTTTTGCAGTATGAGATGTCCCACAAGCCTCCACGGGGTTTTCCCCTTTTCATTACTTTACGGCTACAAGCCTCGGGGCAACCTAGATGTTCTGAGGGAAAATTGGAAAATACGTTCTGGACCTCAGAGCAAAACTGCACACATTGGGGCAACTAACACAGGATAATTTGCTCCAGGCCCAGGAACGGCAGTACCAGCTGTATAACAGGGGCACTCAGCTACGGGAATTCTCACAGGGAGATAAGGTCCTTGTGTTATTACCAACATCGAGCTCTAAATTGTTAGCCAAGTGGCAAGGGCCTTTTGAGGTCACACGGGGAGTTAGGAAAGTCGACTATGAGGTAGATTGAACGGATAGAGGCGGAGCATGGCAAATTTACCACCTGAATCTCCTAAAATCATGGAGAAAGGTGGTACCCATGGCTTTGGCGACGGTCGCCCCAGAGAAGCGGAGTTAGGTCTAGAGGTGGAATCAAAAAATGCCCATCTAACCACCCAAGTTCCCTGTGGAGACCACCTCTCACCGTCCCAAGTCAATGAGGTTGCCAGGTTGTAAAAGGAGTTTTCCGACATGTTTTCATCTCTACCCGGTCGTACGAACCTCATAGAACACCACATTGAGATGACTCCAGGAGTGGTGGTACATTCCCACCCCTATCGGTTACCGGAACACAAGAAAAAAGTGGCCGGGGAAGAACTCACAGACATCCTCGATATGGGTGTGATCGAGGAGTCCCACAGTGACTGGGCACGCCTGGTGGTTTTGGTACCGAAGTCCGATGGGACGGTCCGGTATTGTGTGGACTATAGAAAAGTTAACGCAGTGTCTAAATTCGACGCATACCCAATACCATGCATTGATGAACTGCTTGATCGGTGAGGTGCAGCTCGTTTTTATTCTTCACTGGATTTAACGAAGGGATATTGGTAGATCCCCTTGACTCCCATGTCCTGAGATAAAACGGTCTTTTCAACTTCGTTACCCATCTGTTCAGTTTGTTTGGGGCCAGCTACGTTTCAGCGACTCATGGACATAATTCTCTGCCCGCACGCTGCATATGCCGCTACCTACCTAGGTGATATTACTATTTATAGCAATGACTGGCAGCAGCATATCCGGCATCTGAGAGCCATCCTAAAATCGCTGAGAAGGGCGGAACTCAAAGCGAATCCGAGGAAGTGTGCAATTGGACAGGTGAAAGTACGTTATCTGGGTTTCCACTTGGGTCATGGACAAAAGCATCCCCAAATTGATAAAACAGCAGCTATTGCGGCTTGTCCGAGACCTAAGAACAAAAAGGAGTTGAGACGGTTCCTGAGGCTGGCTATTATCGTATGGTTTGTACCTAAATATTCGGATGTCAGTAGCCCGCTGACTGACCTCACTAAAAAGGGAATACCAGACCCGGTCCAGTGGACAGAGCAGTGCCAACAGGCATTTACACAAGTGAAAGCTGCACTCTGTGGCATACCACTATTGCATTCTACTTACTTCTCTCTCCCTTTTTTAAAATAGATGGACACATTGGACGGGGCGTTGGGGGCTGTATTATTCCAGGTAGTGTAGGGGGAGGAGCGCCCCATGCTGTACATTAGTCGGAAGCTCTTGGTGCGAGAGACAAAGTACAGCATGATAGAGAAAGAGTGCCTGGCCATCAAATATATAAATCTAAATTAATTTAATATATAGATTTTCCTATAAGAGACAGGGGAAGTGATTCCATTGTGTCGGAGATGTTACTTTACTCACAGCTGATCGGTTCAGTATCAGTTATCAAGTTATCAGTATCAAGTTATGTTTTATTTCTGTTTTTGTATCAGTGACCTGTTCAAAACTTATGGTGGCAAATGGAATGATAAAAAAAAAAAATGGAGAGAGGCCATCGAACAAACCCAAAGACACTGTGATCATCATCTGCAGGAAGGGCTTTGATATGACTGGCTCACCACAAGTCACTTGTGGACTAGATGGCCAATGGCATGGCTTGCCCCATTGTTGATGTACCTGTAATGCCTATGGTCTCTGTTCATTGATGTATTTTGTGCTATGAAATGACGACGCATGAATAGAAAAAGCGTGTTTCTGGAATTTGTCTTGTCTTTCAGGGCTTGTTCACAGTCTTTTATACATGTATATGTTTTTATGTTTATATGTCTTTTAAAGCTGTGTAATTGTGTGTAGGTGGGGGATTTTTTTTTATTTGTATTATTCAATGTTAATCTCTACTGCATTTCATTCACATTTGTGTATATTCAAATATGGCACATCAAAACATGACACAAAATGTTTGGTACCGATTATGCCGAGTGGTATTGGTCGCAATACGCCAAATTAAAAAATGCTCCTTTGTAAAACAAATGGGACGGAAGAGCTACGGCAAAAGGGTGTCTGTAACAACTTCCTGTAATCCTCTTGGTCGCAAAGCTACTGTATGGATTGTAATATACATGAGTCAAACTGGACTAGTGGTTGAACAATATGTTTTGTTTTTTCTTTATAAATGCAAATATCTAGAGAAGAGGGTGGAAGATATCAGAGTGGTCAAGACAAGACCCCCTAAGACCCAGGTCTAGACCAAGACTAGACCCCTCGAGGCCCAGATCCGGACCAAGACCTACCCCAAGATCAAGACTTGGCCAAGGCTGCCAATTATAATGAATGGAAACAGGACATTTTTAATTCATTGCAGCATTCATTGAAGATATTCCAACAATCAAGTTCCACTTTTCTATTTTCCATACATCACTACTCGTAGAGTAAAACAGAGTCTCTCGATCTTGTCGTCATGGGAGATTTGTATGAACAATCTTATAGTAGGTTTATTTTTATTTATGCCTGTATGTTGGACCACTACTAATAAAATAAATAAATAATAAAACAGGCAGCTTCTCTTGTGCTTTTAAAACATTACATGCAATGTCCTATCACATGACAGTTTGTCAACAATTTAAGCATTACACTCACGCATCCCTGAAGAAATATAGGTTTTCCGCAACAGGAAAATATATACATATACATATATAATACATATACATATAATGGCGCAATGACAATTGTGATTTTGGGATAATTTGATTCTTAAAAAAAAGTATCCACATTTACTCAAGTATTTATTTTCACTCATGTACAGTATGGTATTTATAGTTTTTATTTATTTATGTTTTACTTCTGAGTAACATTTTTAAACAATAACCATAATAAATCCTTAAAGGGAAAGTTCACCCAAAAATGAAAATTCTCTTATCATTTACCCACCCTCATGCCATCCCAGATGTGTTTGACTTTCTTCTGCAGAACAAATTAAGATTTTCAGAAGAATATCTCAGCTCTGTTGGTCCATACAATGCAAGTGAATGGTGGCCAGGAACTTTGAAGCTCCAAAAAGGACATAAAGGCAGCATAAAAGTAATGAATTAGAATTTCAATGTCTTCTGAAATGATAAGATAGGTGTGGGTGAGAAACAGATCAATATTTAAGTCCTTTTTTACTATAAATTTTCCTCCCTGCCCAGTAGGTTGCGATATGCTTTAAAATGTGAATAAAACAAAACAAGCAAAGAATGTGAAAGTGAAAGATTTATAGTAAAAAAAAGGACATAAATATTAATCTGTTTCTCACCCACACCTATCATATCACTTCTGTAGACATGAATTTAACCACTGGAGTTGTATGGGTTATTTTTATTTTATTTATGCCTTTATGTGCATTTTGGAGCTTGAAAGTTTTGGTCATCATTCACTTGCATTGTATGAACCAATAAAGCTGAAATATTCTTCTGAAATCTTTCATTTGTGTTCTGCAGAGGAAAGTCATACACATCCGGGATGGCTTGAGGGTGAGTAAATTATTAGAGAATTTTCATTTTTGGGTGAATTATCCCTTTAAATGGTTTTTATATTTTCCTAACGGATATTTGAGAGGCTGGGTGGGTTGATGTCGACAAATTTCTTTGGAAAATATTGCAAAAGGGTTCTTCTTACTTAGGTCAAATGACCTATAAAAACCATGTTTAAATTTAAAATAGCAGCATGTCGTGAGAAGACTACTTTGAATTAAATGTTCATATCTTTTATCATGTTATTTTTTTATGGGAAATGCAAACTTAAAAACAATACTATATTATACACAAAAACAATAAACAATATTTGGAAAAAACTGAGAAGGAATATTTGCTGGAAAATAGCAAAACGAAGTATTTACCCCCTGCTCATAGAAGGATTAAGTACAATTCTCTGTTCTTTTTACATCTCAGAATCAAACAAAACTTATGATTAGTGTTCTCAAAAATATATCAGATATAAAAAAAAAATACTTTCATACCTTATAATCAGCTGTTACAAATGTCTGAGATATTCGCTCAGTTCCCGCCACTTTTGAGCGCAAGCGATGAGGCAGAGAATTTAATGCGCATGCGCACAGTGTTTGATTGCGATTGGAGGATTATTAGATTGGATACAGGTGTTCTGGGATAGTAGCCTATTTTAATTAAGGCAAGGTTTGTTTGGATCAGACAGAAGCTTTCACTTGACACGACGTGTTGCAGAGCGTCGCGAAAATGGCACTGATTTGGGGGACTATAGTGATATTCGTTTTTGCACACTTTGTGGGTGAGTAGCTGTTTTCTTAATTTAGTAGAATTTGGCATATGGTAAGTGGAAAATGCTACAAATCATGCCTAGCGCTTGTCATGATGGCTATATAGCCGAAATTTGATGGCTTTGAGTTAAAGTTCAGTTACACATGCTGTAGAAGGCAAATTAAATTGTACATGAAAACACTCCCAATCTAAATGAGATGATTTGGTTCCTAAAGTTATTGGTATAATTTGTTAGTTAGGGTTTTTTTTTTTTTTTTTTAAATGGACTTATTAAAGGTGCACTTAGTTTTCATGCATATTGTCTTGGACTTGTACCTAGGGGCCTGGATGCAGCATCACAAATGTATTAGTTTTAAGTTCAGAATTCATTGTATAAATTCATTAGTCAGCCATAAGTGTCCAATAACAGTTTGAGATCACACTTTAATTATTTGGTTGGTCATGTGATCCAAACATTGCAGCCCCCATGAGGGTACCCCCTCTGTGTAGAATAAAACTATAAGGTTACTAATGTGGGCTGAGTCTTCATCTCATGTGAGTGCTCATGATTTTATTCATTTGTTTTGAAATTACAACATCTTTAGAAAGGAAGACTTTTTGAGGATCAAATGTACACATTTCAGTTTAGTGTTGCTGTGCTCTGAAGTTCTATGTCCATTTGTCCACCTCAGAGTGTCACAAAGAGTGTGGTGAACCAGAAGATTATCCGGAAATGCAGCTGGGTGATGGCTATCGTTCTAAATCTGTGTTCGACAACGGGCAGAATGTGGAGTATAAATGCGCTCCAGGTTACACGCTAACAGGCGGAAGTCCAAAATCGCACTGTAAGGAAGGACACTGGTCTCCCTTGAAGATGAAATGCCGTAGTAAGACATCTGCTTGTCTGTCTGTCAGTCACCTATCTATCAATGTACTGTTTCATATTTTTACTTTCCATTCTTCCAGAGATTAAGTGTGAGCCGTTGAGTGCCATACAACATGGACGATGCATTGCAGAGGGAGACTCATACGGTGATAAAGCCGTTGTTGAGTGTGATGAAGGGTATGGAAACCTGACTTTCATTCTGTCTTTTACACAAGGAATTCTGCTATCAAACACCACTTAGAGAAGTTAAAGTAACGCAGATGGATGGCTTCAACAGATGTTTGTCTATGGACAAAATTAATGGGATTTTTACTTCTGGAACCAGGCTGTTGCAGTTGAGATCAGGGCCTTTTATAGAGATTTTTAACTTAATTCACATTTAAACTAAGTTTGTTCCAGGTTGCTCTTGACTAAATGGTTTAAAGCAGGCCAAAATGTTTTCCCCCCTCAGGTATGTTTTGAGAGGTAACCGTGTCCGTGTGTGTAAGAAGACTGGATGGAGTGGGTCGAGCCCAACGTGTGAAGGTAAGTATCCTTCCATCATGCTAAAGTCAGTGCCACAATTATTTTTCTCAAAAGGATTATTGATTCTGCTTGGGATGTGGTAGACATTGTTATTTCAGGCAGGTAATGGGCCATTCTTGTTTCAAAGATATTTCCAAGATCTCTTAACATGTTCAGTTTCTAACTGAACTGAAGATGGTCAGATTTATTTTTTTTTAAATATCAAAGGTACTACTAGAAAGAGATTTTGATCCAATGTGTGGGGGTGGGGTTGCTTCTCAAAGATCATGCCTGGTAACATGTCAAATCCCTTTTATTGTCAACCATATACACAAGTGCAATCATGTGAATTCTTGGGTGCAGTTCCGAGCAACATGGTAGTTGTGACCGTGATAAAGACATACCAAGTTACAGTAAACATCAGATTAACTACACAATCTAATATACATTGAGGAATTTGAAGTCCGGTTTATGGTGTGAAATTGCAGAACCAATGTCAGTGTTTTGTCTGTCGTAGACAATAAGGCAGACATCAAGACAAAAAACATAATTGTAAACGAAACACTACAATGTTGTGTTGGAGCTCGCAACGCAGCAGCCATACTCGGCGCCATCTTGAGTCCAAAAAAGTGCATCTAAATTGGCTAGAAATAGCATTTTAGCTTGGTGTAAAGCTGACAATTTACCAGCTTTATTTCTATATTTCTAGTTCAAATGCACTTTGGATCAAATCATTTATGTATACATTTTTTCCATCTGAAAGGACTAAATATTAAATGAAATGATGACAAATGCAAAGTAATCTCTTCAGTAATCTAATTTTTGAATGTAACGGTTCTAAATACCAATTATTTAAATTGTAACTAGTGGAATAGTTACTTTTGTATTTAAATGCATATTCCCATTACACTTATTTCATTACTCCCCAACCCTGGTAGCAGGCTGGACTGTTCCCCGGCCTGAGTTGTGTGGTAGGGGTGTGACCGTGCACTGGTCTCGAGAGTGAGTGCCAGGAAAGCTGAGTGGTTAAGGATTTACGCCTGGAATTAAAAACAGGTTTTAGCCCCACTTAAATTCTCCTAGTTTTTGTGACATTTAATCACACATGCTTGCAAAATAAGCTACTTTTGCCACTGTCAGTAGTTTTGTGTGTTCATGCCTTGGCAGTAAATCTACCAACATGTAATTATGCTGTTTCCTATCTGTTTTTAATGGTAATTTAGTGGCTTGTAAATGTATATATTTACTGTGATTTTAAGTTCTTGCAGACCTTTTGTATTGACTTTGCTGATTTTACTTTAAATGGAGACTATAGTCGCAAGCTATAATGGATTGCCCAGCCCCAATTTGAGGTGCATAAAATTAGTTTCTCCCACATTTGCATCTCAACGGTTCATTGGCATTCATATAACTGGCCCAGATTACGGTTTGTTAAAGTGGTGCTCCCTACACGTGAGCTTTGGCGGCATGTGAAACCATTTAAGAACCTGCAAGTGATGCTCAACTCTTACTGGTTCCTCAGTGGTGAAATGTCCAGCCATTTTCGTCGCCAACGGTCAGGTTGCCCCGCAAGCGGTTGTGTTTAACACTGTTGTTCAGATCACCTGTGCTCCTGGATTCAAGCTGAATGGAGAACGGCAACTCCGCTGTGGAGCAGGTGGTTCCTGGATTCCGAAAATTCCCACTTGTGAGCCAGGTAAGTGATTTAAGGTGCAAGACTAATTTTACATTTGCACCCATGTTAACCGGTTTCAGAGTTTCCTGAGTCAACCTAATTGAGACATCTAATTAATGCCTACACTGGCAGCCAGAAGTTTGCAATAATGTAGAGATTTTGCTCTTATGGAAAGCAATTGGTACTTCTAAAGTGGCATTCAACTGATCACAATGTATAGTCGGGACATTAAATGTGAGTGACTACTACAATTTGAGAATATTTCAGAACTTAAACCACAGTTCTCAATCCTCCACGTGCAACAATGACGGCTTTGCAGATCCTTGTCCAGATACTGACACTTCACCCCAAGCTTCCTGTAGCACTTGCCCATGGGTGTTGCTGTCTTGTTGGGGTAAGATCCATAACACTTCCAGTTATCTGTTGTCCAATGTCTTTGCCCACTCTAACATTGTTCTGTTTCAAAAGTGGCTTTCTTTGCAATTCTTCCAATAAGGCCTGCACCCCTGAGTCTTCTCTTTACTGTTGTACCTGGTGTCTTAAACTAGACTCTATACTTATCCTCTTAGTTGGACATCAAATCAAATCACTTTATTGTCACACAGCCATATACACAAGTGCAATGGTGTGTGAAATTCTTGGGTGCAGTTCCGATCAACATAGCAGTTGTGACAGTGATGAGACATATACCAATTTACAATAACATCAAATTAACACAACGCAATTTAAACATCTGTTATACACAATTACACTCAACAATATACAATAATAACATACATTGCACAGTATACAATATGCTGTGTTTGTTTTTTGTTTTTTTTTGTTTTTTACTATATAGATACACTATTCAATAAAAATTAAAATATATATGAAAAAAGTATATATATAGAATGTACAGTATTGTACTGTATTGACATTCAGGCTGTCGGTTGATAGTCAGTTGTTAAGAGAGACATAATATAATGACAGTAATATAATTTATGACAGTCCTGTGTGAGATAAGAGTAATAAAGTGCAGGGCTGATGTATTTTGATCGTGGGAGATCAAGAGTTCAGAAGTCCGATTGCTTGGGAAGAAGCTATCATGGAGTCGGCTGGTGCGGGTCCTGATGCTGCGATACCGCCTACCTGATGGTAGCAGTGAGAACAGCCCATGGCTCGGGTGGCTGGAGTCTCTGATCCTCCGAGCTTTTTTCACACACCGCCTTGTATATATTTCCTGGAGGGAGGGAAGCTCACCTCCGATGATGTGTTTGGCAGTTCGCACCACCCTTTGCAGTGCGAAAGGACATCTGTCCTTGTTGGATCCAGTTGTCCTTTCAGTCTTCTGAAGACTGTAGTGTACACCTTTTGTATGAAGTCTTCAGTTTTGGCAATTTCAAGCATTTGTATAGCCTTATTCCTCAAACCAATGATTCTAGAGGTGTGTGTTTTTCTTTTTTTTTTTTTTTTTTTTTTTTTAAAACCATTTACCATGGTTACTCAACGATGAGGTGTTTTGATGGCTGCTGGAAATGGGGCATGTCTAGATCTGATCAAATGACTTCAGATAGTGATGGTGCTGTTTTTGTACATCAGTATGTCCTGACTATACTTCATGATCTGTTGAATGCCACTTTGAATTTTGAAGTGCCCATTTCTTTCCAAAACGGCTAAATGTGTACTTTTATTCCAAGCTTTTGGCTGCCAGTGTATATGCCGAGACTACGGATTTCACGCTCTTACTGACTACCGCGCAGGGTCTGTGCTTGCTGCTTATTGGATGCTTCTGTTTCCTCAGTGAAATGTCCAGTCGTTTCCGTCGCCAATGGTCTGGTTGCCCCACAAGTGGTTTCGTTTAACTCTGCTGTTCGGATTTTCTGCAGTCATGGATTTATACTGAATGGAGCACAGTTAATCCGTTGTGGACCTGATGGTTCCTGGACGCCAAACATTCCCACCTGTGAGCCAGGTAGGTGTGTGTGTGAAGGGGTGGTTCTGCTAGTGTTGGTCAATGTATTAGTTCTCAGCAACCCACTCCGGTAACTGTTTCAGCTGAATAAAATCCAATAGTACACATGAAATCCCTATTTGTTTCTGCTAAATGACATGTAACGGCTGTGCTGATGGCCATCATTTAAAGTTCTAGTAATCTGACCAATTCAGTGGTTCTGAGGTTTTTTTTTTTTTCCAGTAGCAAAATTAACCAGTTTCAGTGGATAAGCGAACATTTTGAGCAGTTCTATTAGCATCTATCTTTTAGATGTTTTGTGAACCGAACTATCAACCGTACAAGTAAAATGCCGTTTGTGGAGCACTACCATATTGCGAGCCACAGTGCTGAAAATGGCAGCGTATTCACTGAAGTGCAAATTCAAACTGTATAATTAAACATCTTTTTAAATATCGCAACATTTGGCTGTAAGAGACTCTGAATCTAATGCATGAATCATGTCACTTCTTACTGGATTTTAAAGTTCGGCCAAGAGGAGTAGACTGAAAACCAAAAGTGGCATTTTATGCCAGTGTAATAAGGTTCTTGTGTATGTGAGCCTTATATTGAAAAGTGAATTGATTCACCCCTACAGTGTTTTGACCTGCATGAGCACCCAGTGTGACTTTCCTAAAATGTAGTGTTCTGTTTCTCTGGTTTTCAGTATATCAGAGTCCAGTATCCATGACCTGTTCAGCACCTGTGGTTGAAAATGGAGTGATAAAAGGGGGAGCGAGACCATTGTACAAACCCAATGATACTGTTATAATCATCTGCAAGGCTGGCTGTCATATGATTGGTGTATCGGAGGCCAAATGTGGACCAGATGGCCAATGGCAGGGCTTGCCTCATTGTCATTTCTCCACAAACGTCAAGGAAATTCTGACTTGACCAATCCTTGTTGTATTTTCTGCCATGTATTAAATGCATAATGCTGCTAGAACAGTGTGTACTTGGTGCCTCATTGTGCTGCTGTATATTAAATATCCAAACTTGACTTGTCTGTAGAGCATGTTTTCAGATGGATTTGTTTGAAGGTTTCTGCATGTATTTCCAAATGGTTATCAATTTAGTCTCAATGCAGCAGTGATGTGGGTTAAAATGCCACAAACACTACACTGGTGACTCATAACTACACCTGCAGAGACCTTTTCATGCAGCAGAGGGTTTTCAAACCCTGCTCCAACTCATCTGCCTGTTCTTTGCAAGTAAACCCAAAGACCTAGACTAGTTGGTTCAGGTGTGTCCAACTACAGTTGGAGCTGGACTGTGCAGGAATGAGTAACCCTGCTTTACAACATGGGCATTTAAAAGATCTACCTAGATGGCCTATATTGAGAAGGGGGCAGGGCAAAGATCCCATAACTCAGCTCGGAGTTGATGGTACAAAGGAGTTTTTATGCCTCGTTTGTCGCTGTAAGAGTCTTATGATCTGAATCTGGAAGCAAAGCCAACATCCGACCACAAAGGATGTTTTGAGTGTTTGCGTAAGCCTTCTGAAGGATTAATATCCAAAGCAAATTTAGTTCTTGGCTTTTTGTCTTGGTGTTTAGATCAAGAAAGTGGGCGTTCTTAGGTTACATGGGCAGAACAGTTTCCTGGATCATTGGGATACTGTGTTAAATGTCTGGACATTTAACCCTCCACACAAGTGCAGGATTCTGATCGCAGTTCAGTAGAGTTTCATTCCATCTGAAGATGAGTGTGGTGACCTGTTAGTGATGAGAAGGATAGGATGTGAGAAAAGCACAAATTCAAAGTTTAACCTTCTAGAAATGGTCAAAGCCAGTATTTCTATAACTAAACGGGAATGCACACCGTCTCTCCATATAAGAGGCAATGGAATGCTTAATTCTTAGCATTAATTTGGATGCTGGGTTTTTCCTCAGGGTCAGCAAGCTCTATCGCTACTTGAGTAGGCCCAGATGGAATCTGTAGTGCTTTGAGTTCTGTGTGCACAGATTCTGTCTGGGCCAGCCAATGAGACATGTCAGACATGGGAGAGAATGATTGGTTTCATGGCTCAATTGCACCGCCTCAATCACCTTCAAATCCAATGTAAACCGTGCTCAAGGATTCCAGATCCCATTCGTGACTTATAGTGGTGTCTCAAATTTAGCCCTAATCCACAAATCTATTTTCAAAGATAAAAATTGTTGGGAAATGGAAAGAATTGTGTAGTTCAGCTTGTGCAGATTTAAGGTGGATATCTGTTGCCCAGTTCTTGGCTACTGTCACTAAAATGTGTTTGATCTTTACTCTAGAAAACAGTATGGTTATGCCTGTAATGCTGGGTCCCTGAAAGGAGGGAACGAGACTCAGGAATGACTATCTCTGAAGCACTTTAAAATCATTGCAATTTATTGGCAGATGGGTACACCAGATGTTGTATAGGCCACTCAAGACTCATATTTATTCTGAAAGGCGAGGAACCATCATGTCATTACTGCAAGACTCCCTTGTCTCTAACATATCTTAATAGTCTGCCCTGCTTTTAATGCAAGTAGATGACGGTTTTATTCAGTAAGCTCTTTGAGGGATTGTTAAAGGTTTCACCAGGAAAAGGTTAAGAATTTGTATCACTTGTCCAGTTGAAACATAGTTTTACCCTTTTATAATAAAAAAACATTTTTTTTTTATGTACTTGATAAACCCAAACAACACAGTTCCTGTAATGAAAATAGCTTTGGTTGCTGACATGGCATTAAACATTTAATAACCTACCAACTGTTGGCAGATGGCGCTTAACACTCCTCCCCCGATGCGCGTATCACCATGAGCATAGAAACCAGAGCATGGCACCATTTTATGAGGATTTTCAACTGAAGGGATGAGGGCGCATCTCTCTAACCCTTAACAGTGAGAAAGTAGTAGTGCGGCCAGCTTACATATGCAGCAACTCGTTCCCTCCTTTCAGGGAACCAGGGTTACGGTCATAACCATATCGTTCCCTTTCAAGTTGGTCACTTTAACGCCGCGGCAGTTGCTAAAGCTACGGGAATCCTATACCATCACACATGCACGAACCAGCAATGCCTACTAGCCAGTAGGGTAGTTAAAAGGCATCAACCGATTCTCACCTTCTTATTGACAAATAAGTAAAGAAAGAAAGAAATCCAATTATTTCAGGTAGAGAATTTGGTAGTAAAACTAGCTAATCTGGGTAGTGAAGCACCGCAAATCTATCGCCATCCACAATGGTGGAGAAAAAGGTTGGAACAGTCCATTATTGACAACCTGACTTAATGTCACTAGCCAACAGTACAGTAGAACATTAAACATTAGTCTTTACATTGAAAGGCGCCAAGAACGACACTGTTTTTTGACTAGCATTCTCTGAACAATGCACTAGCTTGCAAAATAGTGAACATTGAGAAATCAACCCTCCTTTGCCGTAAGAACCTGGGAAAAGAGGGAAGAGACATCCAAGCCCACTGCCAGGCAGATGGCTTCCAAGGACACACCTTTAGCCCACGCCTCCAAAGCAGACAATCCAAAAGCTCCACTGGCGTCTGAGCCACTCTGGCGCAATCAACACCACGGTTTCCCTGTCTTCCCGTACTTTGCACAACACTTGGTTAAGCAAATGAGCAGGAGGTAACACGTACTTTCGTTTCGCTTGCCATTTATGAGCTAGAGCATCCAATCCAAGCAGAGTCATGGAGTACCAGAGGTGTCATTACGCATGGTCTCTGGGGAGGCAAACGGGTCCAACTCTGCTTCCCTGAAGAGCTCCCAAACTGTCTTAGGATGAAGAAATCTGCGCCCCAGTTCAGGTGACTGGGAAGGTGCGTCCCAAGTATTGACTAGGGATGTGCGGAAGGACTAATTTCACTGATGTTTAAATGTACATTTTGGAGTCGACTAGTCTAAAAAGAAATCCTCAGAAAACAGTCAAAAAACAATGTGTTATGTGACCCATTTAAAATACTTAATCTGTTCCAAAAGCCAAATACGACACTAAATTCAGCTGAAAAGGCGCAGTTATCTGTGACGTGCTTTTGGCTTGCATTATGGTCATTGTACATTAAGTATAGAACATGAAACACATTCATTTAATCAACGTTAGTGAATACAGGCATATTTATTGAAAACAGTTAAATTAAGTGCAGGACCAATAGAGCAACCCTGATAGCCTGTTCTAAATGGAGTTCACCAAGTAAAAGTTACTTAACATATTAAAACAGTCAGGACGTTGTTGAAAATAATTAACCAGTAGGCCAAATCTATGAGAGAAAAACAAATTGCTGAAAAGTTGCGCGTAGGGTACAACGGAGCTAAAGGCCCCTGGGGTAAAGGGCTCCGTTTGATTTTATTTTCTCCCAAAACACTAAATAGCATAAACTAACACAGGACTTTCCTAAACAACTGTTTGTCACTATACACTGCAAAATTTTCCCGTTCCATGAGATCATTGCGCGCAATGTGTAAAGTTTGATTTTGAGGTCATTTTATCTACTATTTAATAATTTTTCAAATGTTGCAAATTTATGTAGCTAATGAAAATCCTGGACAATATCACATTTATTTTAGACAAAATACGTATTTGTCATTTTTTATTTTATTCAATAACTGTCCAATAAGTATAAGGATAGTATTTGGGGTAAAAAGACCCCTGTTGCAGGGGCTAAAGGCCCCCATTAAACGCATTGTTTTCTTAAGTGGGGTGAACAGATTTATGAAAATTTTTCAAAGTGGACTCACATTGACTGATCCAATCACAATGGAGATTAATTTGTTTATAAAATACTTGAGATGTAATGAAATGCCAGATGTGATTGAAATCACATTTTTATGATCCCTTTTCTGAAGTAGTTATTTATTGAGCATTATCTTAATTTGTTCCTCAAAATAGCATCTTGCTGTCTCAAAATTATTTGCATAAGTTGACAAATTGTGCCCTATAACTATTGCTCCGGTATCTACTACACTATATCAATATAACCCCCCTGGGGTCCTTCTACCCCAAGTGAAGGAGCCTTTACCACAGGTGTGGGGTTAAAGACCCCCTCGCCAACTTAAAAAAAAAAAAAAAGAAAAAAAAAATGCCATCCAAAACAACCTTCTGTTTTTATTTCTTTTCACACAAATTATGTTGCTACATCAATATATTATTATGATTTATTTTTAAATATATTTTGTGACCATAAAAAAAAGCTCATTTCCCTTAAGGTGTGCCTTTAGTCCCACTGTACACTATTTCATGATGTGCATTAGCCTGTGATCTAATGTGGCTGCTGTTTTTAAAGAAAGTTAACAAAGAAAGAAAAGAAAAAAAATATAGGCCTGTGAGAAATGTATAATTAGCCTAATGTATTGTCCTATACATGATATGCACACAAAATAAAAGCATTAAGTAATTATATAGCTTATCTATTTTTCTGTGAAAATAAAAAATTATGCAAGGCTTGGATACAGATCCGGAAATCTATACAATTTCAAGTTGGATTTTTAAGTTGGACAGGTACGCAACCTAACGAAAACACACGCAAAGGAATACTGTATACATCACGTCAGTTATTGCTTTGGCATCACTGTTCAACTTCATCACTTGCCGATTTCTGTAAAGCCCTTTCTTTTGTAATACGTCTCTTCTCTTGCCAGAGTCTTTCAGACATGTTCATCTATAAACAGCCTTTTTACCATTTAAAAGATGCTCCTGAATATTTGGATCTGATGAACATTGCCTGAAGCCCTGCAGTTGAAACTCTCTGCATGTGCCACTCTGATGAAAAAACGTTTAAACTGGTTTAGTGGCAACTGGATGAGATAGTTGATGCTGGTTAGTGCTGGTCCAGGTCGCTTGGAGATGTAATAGCACACTTCTAACCAGCAGCATGATTTGAGGTTTCATTCATGTCTGTAGTACAAATGGCTACATATAGACGTTTAGAGGTTTGTGAAAAAACAAGTCATACAGGTTTGGAACAGCATGAGGGTGAGGAAATTATTACATTGTTTTCATTTTTGTCTGAACTATTCCTTTAATCACCTAGTCCCTCGAATTAACAGGCAACTTTCATTGTCATTTAAAATATTTCACTAGCCAGAATGTTCTATTTTTTTTTTTTCTTCTTTTATTGCAGGAAAATGTCTGCCAAAATATGGCAAGCTTTGCTGATTCAAGGCGAGAATCATGTCTGGAACGGTCCGAGTGTACCTGTGCCATAGACACTTTTAACACACACACATACAGGCACACCAGAGCCGAGAGTAGCTTGCCGTCATTTACAATCCATCTTTCTCCTCACACAGTTACCTGTCCACACACACATGTGCTTCACTGATACCCCAGACTCGCTAATTCTGTCCTTCCGACAAGACTAGCAAAGCTGGTAACTAGGAATGAAACTTTTAGTCGACTAAGACATTTTTGTTATTGTCGAATAGTCATTTGATCTCACGGAACATAACGTGATCATATTAAATTGTGATGATGATGTGTTTTAATCAGAGGAGCAAAATCAAGTGAACTGAAAAGTGAAAGAGTGCCATTTTATAGCATCGTCACAATTTTACTTAACACATCTTTTGAAAAACAATACATTTTTATATGATTAGCTTGCGTAGTAGCTCACCCCGTAAAGAGTTGGACTTTGACCTCAGAGGACCGCGGTACAAAGTTAGCCAAGGACTCAAACTGACACGTGACATGACAGAGTCATAGAAGCGTTGCGAAATGAAGTGGTTCTTCGGAAATGTGCTTTTCATTTTGCTTCTGCATTTTAAAAACCTTTTAGCCGTTCAGGCTAAAGTTTTAGGTTATTGAGATGTCTTTATCATTAAAACTTTCATCTAAACGTCATCTTAAAACCTCGTCTGAATATGACACAGTTTTCCTCGCTGTTGGCGAGTTTCACTGGATAACTGCAGCCAAACGTGTAATACAGCACATCAATGTTAAAAGGTTTCATGAAATGGAAAATCATATTTTCCTTGATATTGAGACATATAAGAGTTAACTGTACTATAAAAACATACTGTAAATTTCAGAATGCAAAACTTCCTCCCCACTCTAAACAGAGCATTTTTAGTACCCACCCTGCTGAAATGTCTCATTTCGTGTTTGTGATGTCACAAGACATTGCTCAGTTGTATTTACACGCCCCGCAACATGTTATTGCACCCTTGGCCCCGCCCACTGGTGCTCACTTCATATCGTAAACAGAGAGGGAGAGAATGTGTCCAACTATTCCTGAACACCAAAAGGGGACCCATCTGGACCATTTTTGACTTTTTTTTTTTTGTGTGTGGATATAACATGCATTACACAGACGTCTTTGACTGTAGCTGTGTTTATTACGCTGCTTTTAAATGACGTGGTGTCAGTTACAACTCAGAAAAGGAGACTCCATTCGGCTTCATTCAGCTGCTCTGTCTTGCTGTTCATTTGCCCATATGCACTATTTTTAATTGGTGTATGTAAACAAGCACTAGCTGGAAGTCTTTGACCGTTTGGATGCGTTTCTGGTGATCTGCGCCTAAGTGCACCTATGTGTGTGCGTCATGTTTCACTGTGCTATGGCCTGTGTATGTGCAAATATCAGCTTGGACTGCTTGTGAACCGGTCATAATACGATTCAAGTTTGGCAAAGGAACTATTATTGAAGAATGGGGCAGTTAAAAGCACTTGGACTTGGCAGCAAAACCATGAGTAAACATTTTAATTCATGAATATTTCATGTTTGATAGTTTATGGTGCTGATGTGCTTGAATGAACAGTATTATATATTCGGATGTAATGTGTTGGATGTGCGTTGTGTGTAAACCCTGAAATGTATTTTTATAAATGTTTTGGAGAGCTTGTTTATTCTCCTCCGATTGAGTTTCAAATATGGCTGAATTTGAGGGGCTGCACGATGTTAGCCAATCAGAACAGTGGGCGTTTACACTGAAGTTTAAAGGAGACGCTGAGGCCAAAACCAAGCGTTTGAGACAGAGGGCCAGAGACAGGGTGGAAAATGATAATTTATTATTGAACTATGACAGTTTTCGTGCAAAAAACTTTGCTGACGTTATTAGTGGACCTCAGGAAAGATAATAAAATTATTAAAAAATAGCATTTTGTGACCCCTTTAATTGCAAAGTCACGGTCATGTAAATTTCACGAGATCAGGCTGTTAATATATATTACAGTTGGTTAGTGAAAATGACGCAGGTTTTTGTGCTGAAATACTGTGAGCAAAAGTGGCGCAACTATTTTGCAGATTTGCCCCTGTAACTTTTAAAGTTTATTGAACCTTATTTACTTAGAATGGAGGCATGTTTGCACTGAAGCGAATGACAATATCGAATTTGCCCCTTTAACATTTAAAATCTAATGAAACTGATTTACTTAGAACGGAGGTGTGTTTGCACTGAAATGAATGACCCCATTTGCCCCTATAACTGTTTAAAATCAAATGAGCCCAATTTACTTAGAAAGGAGGCATGTTTAGGCATTGGTTAAAGGCAAGGATGTCTGTTTTGTGTCTAGCTCTGATTTCATTTTTAGATCACTATTGGTTAGGTTCAGGTTAAAGTTTTAGGTTAGGGAGGTACGTTTAACTTATTAAAACCTACATTTAATATTCACCTCAGAAACCTTGTCTGATTATGACACCATTTCACTCGCTTTTGGCGCCCCCCGCTGGACACTTCACAGCGAAATTGCAGCAAAACGTGTAATGAAGCACGTAATTTTGTTTCGCAAAAATGTTGCCACGTCACAATGTTCATGAGCTCATGAACACAGGCTGTTATACTAGATTGCAATTGGTTAGTGAAAATGACAGGTTTTTGTGCTGAATACTAAAGTTACCATTTAGTAGATTCGCCCCTGTAACATAAAAAAAAAAAATAATAAATTGCTTGTGTTTAAGGAAGTAGAAAAATGCTCTGGTCAAGCTCAAACGATCTGTTATTTACACAGTGGCTGCAACATTAACAGGATGGAACCTAACAGCATGGAAATAACATAATTTGTGTTTTACGTTTGCATTTGTGACGTGTTTTAACAAGGAGAGAGAAATCAAGTGAACAGAAAGGTGAGAGAGGGGTAGTCTGATTATACACGAAGTTTTTAACAAGTCATTTATTTTGAAAAATAGGTTTTAAAAAAATCAAAAAATCCTATAAAACAAGGTAATGTTGACCTCTTTCCAAACAAAGCCCTGATCCGGTTGCATAAAAATCCATTCAATTTAACCTCATTTAGTTGATTCGTTCCCCTTCTTTGCATCGCTTTGCTATTGTGCACTAATTTAATGGCTTACTGTGTCCAGGATTCTTCATATCCAGCATCTGTGGTTTTATGGGATCAATTTATTTGTTATGAACATGCGCTGGCATGCTCTGCCAATTTTAGGGGATAAATTGCCAGCCGGGGTGGGAGATATGATGGCAAGGATTTAGGCTCTGAGCCTAATAAAGGATGGTTTCTATTTTCTGCTGTTTAGGGTGACCCAAGATCAGCTGTTTGTTTCTGTAACCTCTAAGCGCTGACTGAGGATCATTGTCAGGGAATGTCAGAGTGATTGAATGACAGTGTTCTGTGGAATGACTGAGTGCTCGGAGCAGTTTTGTTGGAATGAGAATGCAATGAGGGATGCAGTGACAGATCTAGGATCAGATTTTAGGTTGATTTAGAGCATTTGATCACAGCAATGCAAACAATGAAACAAGCTAAACACTTAAAAATGAACAAACATTGAAAAATGACTAGAAAATCTTGACTAGAATTTTTCTTGCATATGTATGGCTGTGTGTAAGTTAGATTGTAAAACTGTAATAGAAGCTTGAGGCTTTACATTTCAGCATTTAAACCCTCCAAAAATCAGCCCTATTCACTTCCAATGTAAGTTTTTGTAATCAAAGTTATTTTTTGTGGTTATCAACATCTTGCCAAAACTGCTTTCAATTGGGTGTTGTCGATTTAGTGTCTAATTACTGTGTTATTTTTTCTTACCTTAATTTTTACCTATGCTATAGTCAGATTTTTATTGCTTGATTTTTAGAAAAAAAATTCTACTATTTAAAGGTGCACTCAGTATTTTTTTTGTCCCATTAAAAAAAAGTTTTACTCCTAAAGAAATTAATTGTAATCTGTTTTCAGATTAACATTTTTATTGATTGACTCAAACACAATACAGAACAAAGCAAAACACATGCACGTGAGTCAACCATTATCCTCCTTCAACCCCCATTAATTCCCAGTCCCCCTCCCAGTCCCCAATCCCACCCTAACCCCCCAACAAACATTCCCATGGTCCAAGCCTGAGTATACACATATAAACATGAAGAGAGAGGGGAAAAAAAGTTTCTCTCCACATGGCCCTCACCGAGAGCCTTCCAGAAAGGTCATGTATTTGTCCTATTTCTTATCATATGCATCTAATCTGCCAAGCTGCTTTTATGACATATTTTCGAATGCCGCCACCCTGTCCAATTCGGTGAACCATTTTGAAATGAAGCGCCATTTGACTTTGCATAAGAATTATATGTCTGCCAATTATTACACTAGTTTGGACCCAGCTTTTTGTATATTTGTCACCTGCTTTAATAACCGTTCCATCACCCAATATACAGGTGCATCTCAATAAATTAGAATGTCGTGGAAAAGTTCATTTATTTCAGTAATTCAACTCAAATTGTGAAACTTGTGTATTAAATAAATTCAATGCACACAGACTGAAGTAGTTTAAGTCTTTGGTTCTTTTAATTGTGATGATTTTGGCTCACATTTAACAAAAACCCACCAATTCACTATCTCAACAAATTAGAATACATCATAAGACCAATAAAAAAAACATTTTTAGTGAATTGTTGGCCTTCTGGAAAGTATGTTCATTTACTGTATATGTACTCAATACTTGGTAGGGGCTCCTTTTGCTTTAATTACTGCCTCAATTCGGCGTGGCGTGGAGGTGATCAGTTTGTGGCACTGCTGAGGTGGTATGGAAGCCCAGGTTTCTTTGACAGTGGCCTTCAGCTCATCTGCATTTTTTGGTCTCTTGTTTCTCATTTTCATCTTGACAATACCCCATAGATTCTCTATGGGGTTCAGGTCTGGTGAGTTTGCTGGCCAGTCAAGCACGCCAACACCATGGTCATTTAACCAACTTTTGGTGCTTTTGGCAGTGTGGGCAGGTGCCAAATCCTGCTGGAAAATGAAATCAGCATCTTTAAAAAGCTGGTCAGCAGAAGGAAGCATGAAGTGCTCCAAAATTTCTTGGTAAACGGGTGCAGTGACTTGGACAATGGACCAACACCAGCAGATGACATTGCACCCCAAATCATCACAGACTGTGGAAACTTAACACTGGACTTCAAGCAACTTGGGCTATGAGCTTCTCCACACTTCCTCCAGACTCTAGGACCTTGGTTTCCAAATGAAATACAAAACTTGCTCTCAACTGAAAAAAGGACTTTGGACCACTGGGCAACAGTCCAGTTCTTCTTCTCCTTAGCCCAGGTAAGACGCCTCTGACATTGTCTGTGGTTCAGGAGTGGCTTAACAAGAGGAATACGACAAATGTAGCCAAATTCCTTGACATGTCTGTGTGTGGTGGCTCTTGATGCCTTGACCCCAGCCTCAGTCCATTCCTTGTGAAGTTCACCCAAATTCTTGATTTTGCTTGACAATCATAAGGCTGCGGTTCTCTCGGTTGGTTGTGCATCTTTTTTTTTCACACTTTTTCCTTCCACTCAACTTTCTGTTAACATGCTTGGATACAGAACTCTGTGAACAGCCAGCTTCTTTGGCAATGAATGTTTGTGGCTTACCCTCCTTGTGAAGGGTGTCAATGATTGTCTTCTGGACAACTGTCAGATCAGCAGTCTTCCCCATGATTGTGTAGCCTAGTGAACCAAACTGAGAGACCATTTTGAAGGCTCAGGAAACCTTTGCAGGTGTTTTGAGTTGATTAGCTGATTGGCATGTCACCATATTCTAATTTTTTGAGATAGTGAATTGGTGGGTTTTTGTTAAATGTGAGCCAAAATCATCACAATTAAAAGAACCAAAGACTTAAACTACTTCAGTCTGTGTGCATTGAATTTATTTAATACACGAGTTTCACAATTTGAGTTGAATTACTGAAATAAATGAACTTTTCCACGACATTCTAATTTATTGAGATGCACCTGTACATAGTCTGGGGCAGAATGAAATTTGAGTATCTAAACCTCACAGATAAAATTCTGGACTCTTAACCAGAATTCTTGAATCTTAGTGCAGAACCACAGAGCATGGGCTATGTCTCCATTCTCCAAATGACATCGCCAGCAGGTAGGAGTGTCCTTTAAACCAAGTCTAAACAATCTAGAAGGAGTCCAGTAGAAACGAGGCAAAATCTTAAACTGAATAAGGTGTACCCTTGCATCCCTAGACATAGTTTTACATTTTCTTTTAATTCTTTCCCACTCCCCATCCTCCAATACCAAGTTCAAATCTTTTTCCCATAACCTCTTAAGAGCTGTTAAGGCCCCATCACCAAGACTCTGAATCAACAAGGAATACTACACTGATGCTTCGTGACCCTTTCCAAAGGATGTGAGCACCATACAAAGTGTGTCTGCAGCTTTAGGGAGCTGAGTACTACCGCCAAAAATAGAACAAAGTAAATGGCGCAACTGTAAATACCTAAATAAAATTTAGACCTAGAAATCCCAAATTGCTGTGTTATATTTTCAAATGATCTCAAAGCTCAGTTTTCATAAAGGTCACCAAGTGGAGCAACACCCCTCTCAATCCATTCTTTCCAGCAAAATGGAGACTTACAAATACAGAATTTGGGGTTCAGCCATATGCTTGAGGAAATATTTAGGTAAGTATCAAAATTTAATATATGGGAAAACTTTGTCCATACTGAATGTAAGTGTGAAATAATGGGATGAATTTTTACTTCTCTAGGCAATTTTATAGAAAGACCTTGCAATGGTGAAATTGGGGCAAGGACCGCTTGTTCAATGTTGTACCAGGGAGGGACTCTCTCAGGTGGAAGAGACCAATGGGCCAAGTGTCTAAGATTAAAAGCATAGTAATAAAAATATTTCTGGGGAGGCCTAAACCTCCATTGACAATTGGTATATGTAACTTACTGGAATGCAACAGAGGTCGTTTACCATTCCAAATAAAAAACTTAGATAATCTATCAAATTGTTTAAAATAAGAAAGAGGAAATTCTAGAGGTAGAGACTGCAGTAAATAATTCAATTTGGGGATACAATTCATTTTTATAACTTTGACCTTCCAAGCCATAGACAAATGTAGTGAAGCCCACCAATCATCATCACACGAGAACCTAACTCTAACTAAATCTCTCAAATTTTCTGGAAATAAAATGCCTAAATACCTAATGCCTTGCTTGGGCCATTGAAAGGTGCTAGGTTGGAAAGCTGTGGTAGGGCAATATGCTGTCAGAGCAAGAGCTTCCGATTTAGACCAATACACCCTGTATCCTGAAAAATTGGAGAAAGAATTAATAATTTTATGGAGGCTAGGCATAGACCTTTTAGGATCAGAGACAAATAATAATAATATATCATCTGCATAGAGTAAACGTTTATGCACCACACCTCCTGCTACAATACCAGGAAAATCATCCTCTTTTCTTATTGCAGCTGCTAATGTTCCAGGGAAAGACAGAACAGCAAAGGGGAGAGACGACAGCCTTGCCAGTTTCCCCTACCAAGACAAAAATAATCAGAAATTAATCCATTATCCATTAGGACCACAAATAAATCCCACTTGATCTATATGTATAAGAGATGTAATTACTCTGCTTAATCGATAAGCCAGAATTTTAGACAATATTTTTTCATCTAACTGGATCAGGGAAATTGGATGATAACTTTTAAATTAATTTGGATCTTTATCTTTTTTAAGAATGAGACTGATCAGGGCTTGCGTCATTGTTGGTGGTATTTCACCTTTCTTTAATGACACTGTGTAAACTTCTAACATAAGTGGAGCCAGTTCTGTAACATAATATCTAAAAATTATGTGGCAAAACCATCTGGCCCCGGTTCATTACCTGTTGGCAAGGCTTTAATTACCTCAACAAGCTCCTCCAAAGTAATATCAGAGTCCAAGTCATTTTGATCATTTGTCAATTTAGGAAGTTCTAGTGGCTCTACCAAGTTTCTAATATCCTTATCGGTAGACGAAGACGTGGAACTATAAAGATCGAAATAGAATTCTTTAAAGGCCTTATTAATATCTGTGGCAGAAGTAAATATATTGCCTCCAGAAGACCACTGAAGGAATGGTGGAAAAAAAACTATTTTATATATCTAGCAAGAAGATTCCCTGCTTTGTCTCTTGACTCAAAGTATGTCTGTCTTGCCCTGAATAAGCAAAAATCAACCTTCAGTGACAAAATAGTACTGTACCTATATTTTAGCTGAGTCAACTCTCTAAGACCATTGGATGACATTCAGCACTTCAGCTCTGTTTCAGCACTTTTAATACTCTTTTCCAATTTTATGAATTCCAGTGCTTTAATCTTTTTAATGAATGAGGAATATTGTATAATCTGCCTTAAGCGCCTCCCATGCCACGCCCACAGAGGACACTGAGGATCAATTGTTTTCTACATAAACATTAACTTTGTCTTTAACATTTGTTGAAATGCTTGGTCCTGTAGAAGGGATGTATTAAAATGCCATCTGTATGATTTCTTTTCACTATATGCGGCAACATCTCTAAACACCAAAGCATGATCTGAAACTAAAATGTTCCCAATTGTGCAATCAGTGGCAAATGGAATAATTATATTCTAGAGTAAATCTTATGAACTGATGGGGGAAAAAAAAGTGTAGTCCATCCCAGATGGATTCAGAAGTCTCCAAATGTCTGTAAGACCAAGATTTATACACATCCTCTGTAGTGTCATTGTCGCTCTAAAGGGTCTACACACTTTTGCATCACTATAACTGGTGTCCATCCCTCGGAAATCCGACGGTCCATGCACACTCACGAGATTTTCCGTGACACCATTGCTACAAGATTACTTCAGTCCAGTGTTTTTTTTATGTAAACCATACAACTGAACTGCACATAAATGTTTTCAGTGAAATAGGCCCCAGTAAATAATAACATCAAACCCACAAAATGAACAAATAAGTTCAACAATAAGTCAATAAAGGAAAAGAAAAATTAATAATAAAAAAAAGAGTAAAACGAGAAAGAGAGACAGTGGGCAACCAACCAAATAACAAACCCTCTCAGACTGCATCAGCAAAATGTACGATGTGTAGTCCATACCACTGATTCAGCACGGGCAAAGCCACCCAGTCACTCCATTGATTTAATGAAGGCCATAGCTTCTCGTGGGCATGTGGAAGTCTTACATCCATCCTTGAATTTCTCCCATTTCGCTTGTGTAGCACTGGCAAAGTCTGGAAAAAACATAATGTTGTAATCCTCCCAGCTTTCCTTTATTTCTCACCGCACTTAAAACAAAGTCTCTGTCTGCCGACCACAGGAATCTCACCAGAATGGATCGGGGTCTGTCACCCGCTCTGCGAAGCCAACCGAGAGCTCTGCATACGCGCTCTGTTTCCAGATGACGTGCCCGCTGTGTCAAACTAATTTGGAATAAGCCTGTCCAGGAACTTGACCATATCTTGATCTTCTTTCCCTTGGCGATTCCAATGAAACAAATATTATTACATCATTATAAGCATATATGTGCATATTTAAATTCCATTAGTATTTGAAAAAAATATGTTACATATATGCAAACTCAAATTTTTTGTAGTATTTTGAAATATATGACATTACGTAATTTTTCCCACACCTCATCCAGTTTTGGTGGCCAGCGGGTTAGTCCGCAGCTCTTTTCCAGCTGCTTCCAGGAACTCGATTTGCTTTTCAGCCTCGTCCATTCTTGTGATCAGGGTGGAAAGTTTCACCTTCATAGATGTGGTCACTCGGCCCCTCCATATCGGTTGAGATTTTCATTAACGCTGCATAAATGTTTGCAATATCTTGACCTACATCCTGAGGCACACTGTCATTCCTAACCGGACCATCCCATCCCATCTTGCTCTTGAGAGGCGTCAGACGTGTGTGACTGTAAATGCCACAGGCCAACGATTTTGAATTCTTCGACATACTACACTCCCCACACAGTATCAGTAACCTTATAAAAGCTTTATAAAAGCTGTTTTATACTACATGGGGCAGGGGTGCCCTCATCACATGACCAGCTGAAAACTACTCAATCTCAGTAACCATCTTGTTATTGGACACTTTCACTCTTGGATTAAATCAATCATGTCTGATTGTGAATAGTGAATTTCTACAATGGCATCTGTAACTGAAAACTTGATTTTGACTGATGCTGCATCCATGGCACTAGGTGTCACTGTAAGTCCAAGATGAAACGAGCAAAAAGTTACTGAGAGCACCTTTTAGTGTGATTTGCTTGTTTTATTAGGGGTATTTTTTGCAGTATAAACATTCCTTTTTATAAAGATTGAAAGTGACTTCTAAACATCCTTCTCCCTTGAGTCCATTGTCTGTTATCGTTTTATCTGTGAGAATGCCACAATCCCTTCTGCTGCTTTCTTAAGGAGCAGTACTAAAAGCAAAGCTGAGTTTTGTCAAGAAAAATCTAACTCAGTATGAAAGAATGCCACGTCTGCAGATAGTCAGCGGGCGCAGATGTCTTTCTCCAAAGTGTTTTTGAATTCTTACATGTGGTTTAATGAGATAGCATTTTTATCCAGGAGTCAAAATCTGCATTTTGCATCCAATAGGACTGAAAAATGATTGTGTACTCATAATAACAAGCTCATTTTGATTGACAAGCCCCATACAGTGATTCATAAGGTTCCCTCTCTCAATTCTCTGGCCCAAGTCAAGAGTCCAGCCTCAAGTTTTTATGATATCCTGGTCCCTATGGTTTGGGTTCCTCCTTTAATGTAAATCAACAAGATTTTTCACCCATTTTATCGTCCACCACACGAAAGCTACCATGCATAAATATGCATACAAGCTAATGTGTGCGTGTGTGTGTTAGTGTGCTATTTAAAAGACATAGAGTCCTAAAATCTGTTTGTTTGTTCCGTCCTTGATTGTTTTCTGTTTTCCCTCAGGCTGTGATCAAGGTTACAAACTATGATTATAGATTTATACCCCCTCCAAACGTTGACCTTTCAATCTCACTGTTTTCTGTTGCCAAGGCGACTTGCCTGCAACCCTCGTAGGTCTGCGTGGAAGTTCTAGAAAATCCCCAAGCTTCCTCCCACCTCTTAGCTCCTTTTGTGGTGATTATGTGCGAGCTTGACCATATTTTCCTGCCAAGAACTCCCCAGAGGAAAGAAACTAAAGCTTGAGAGATAACTTTACAGTACCCCCCTTTAAACAATGTGCCAGTTTCACCCATGTTTGATTTAAAGTGAAGATTCATCAGAAATATTACCATAATATCATCTGGAGTTTAGCAAATAACTATTACAGTATTGTTTACCCTGGTTGTTTCTGGTTTCCTGTTCACACCTGTGTCTTGGTTTGTAATTAGTCAAGTTTCCCACTTTAAACTCACAAGTCTCGTGGGAGTCGTCATACTGCGTCAACATTTGTTGTTGGGCATCATTTTAATAAGTAAACTATTTTTTTATTTCAACGTGTCACTAGTCCTGCAAAACCTCACTGGTGTGACATTTATGTGACACTGCTGTGACAATGCAGTAGTTCTCTTACTGGTTACAAATGTGGTGGGATGGTCAATTGTGCAACAAGATCGCAGAACATCTCAAAGCTCGCAATAGATAGATGCATTCAATGTCTTCCTGTCCTTCCAAATTCATTCTTTTAAGTTAGCTTGACAAGACTGTTCCTCATAAGAACGCAAGTCCGTTCTCTGCATACTTAGCTTTGGGAAACACCTATTATTTCTCCCAGATATACTTGAAATGTAATGCAAGCACAAGCGCACACTGAAGAAGTTCTGTTAAGTTGTGCGCATGTTCTTTTTAAAGCCGTGTGTAACTGGCAAAGTTTAAAACTCGTGTTTTAGCGCGTTAATTTAACTGCATATTAAAGTTTCACATCCTAATTTTTTTTTTTAATTAGGTAATAAACACTCAAATAAATTTCAATATTTCATTTAGATTTACACATTTCAGTTATATGACAAATTTATATAAAACTTTTCTAATTTTCCAATCAGACACCTACTTGCGTTGAAAACTGCTCATAATCAGCAAAGTTGTGTTTTAACGCAGTGGTTGATTGACATTTAATGGTTAGTTTACCCAAAAATGAAAATTTTCTTAACATTTACTCACCCTCATGTCATCCCAGATGTGTATGACTTTCTTTTTTCTGCAGAACACAAAAGAAGATTTTTTTAGAAGAATATTTCAGCTCTGTAGGTCCATACAATGTAAGTGAATGGTGGCCAGGCCTTCAAAGCTCCAAAAAGCAGATCAAATCAGCATAAACATAGTCCATCAAACTCCAGTGGATAAATCAATGTCTTCTGAAGTGATCCAGTTGGTTTTGGGTGAGAACAAACCAAAATGGAACTGCTTTTTCACTATAAATCTTGACAGAAGTCTCCTTGGCGATCATGATTTCAAGCTCGATTACACTTCCTATAGCGCCATCTAGCGCTCTGCGCATGCATCAAACACTAGGAAACATAATCGAGCTTGCAATCACGATCGTCTGCAATGGCAAGATGTGCAATAAAAAAGGAGTTATATTTTGGTCTGTTCACACCCAAAAACTATTGGATCACTTAAGAAGACATTAATTAAAACACTGGAGTCATATGGATTATATTTATGTTGACTTTATCTCCTTTTTGGAGCTTCAAAGTTCTGGCCACTATTCACTTGCATCATATGGACCTACAGAGTTGAGATATTCTTCTAAAAATCTTCATTTGTGTTCAGCACAAGAAAGAAAGTCATACATATCATTTTTGCCACTTGCAAGTTCCCGGACATTTCTGGGGGGAATGGCCCTAGCCCTCACCCTCCGATCCAACAGGTCCCAGATGTGCTCAATAGGATTGAGATCCGGGCTCTTCGCTGGCCATGGCAGAACACTGACATTCCTGTCTTGCAGGAAATCACACACAGAACGAGCAGTATGGCTGGTGGCATTGTCATGCTGGAGGGTCATGTCAGGATGAGCCTGCAGGAAGGGTACTACATGAGGGAGGAGGATGTCTTCCCTGTAATGCACAGCATTGAGATTTCCTGCAATGACAACAAGCTCCAGACCATGACAGACCCACCACCTCCAAATTGATCCCGCTCCAGAATACAGGCCTCGGTGTAACACTCATTCCTTCGACGATAAACGTGAGTCCGACCATCACCCCTGGTGAGACAAAACCACGACTCGTCAGTGACAAGCACTTTTTGCCAGTCCTGTCTGATCCAGCGAAGGTGGGTTTGTGCCCATAGGCAACGTTGATGTCTGGTAAGGACCTGCCTTACAACAGGCCTACAAGCCCTCAGTCCAGCCTCTCTCAGTCTATTGCGGACAGTCTGGGCACTGATGGAGGGATTGTGCGTTCCTGGTGTAACTCAGGCAGTTGTTGTTGCCATCCTGTACCTGTCCCGCAGGTGTGATATTCGGATGTACCGATCCTGAGCAGGTGTTGTTACACGTGGTCTGCCACTGCAAGGATGATCAGCTGTCCTTCCTGTCTCCCTGTAGTGCTGTCTTAGGCATCTCACAGTACAGACATTGCAATTTATTGCCCTGGCCACATCTGCAGTCCTCATGCCTCCATGCAGCATGCCTAAGGCACGTTCACGCAGATGAGCAGAGACGCTAGGCATCTTTCTTTTGGTGTTTTTCAGAGTCAGTAGAAAGGTCTCTTTAATGTCCTAAGTTTTTATAACTGTGACCCTAATTACCTACCGTCTGTAAGCTGTTAGTGTCTTAATGACCGTTCCACAGGTGCATGTTCATTAATTGTTTATGGTTCATTGAACAAGCGTGGAAAACATTGTTCAAACGCTTTACAATAAAGATCTGTAAAGTTATTTGGATTTTTACAAAATGATCTTTAAAATACAGTGTCCTGAAAAAGGGACATTTCTCTTTTTGCTGAGTTTATGTGCATATTTAAATTCCACTAGTGTTTTGAAACATATGTTGCATATATGTTCCAGCGTGTGCCCATCTGGCACCAACAATCATGCCACTGTCCAAATCACTGAGATCACATTTTTTCCCATTCTGATGGTTTATGTGAACATTAACTGAAGATCCTGACCCATATCTGCATGATTTTATGCACTGCACTGCTGCCACATGATTGGCTTATTAGATAATCACATGGATGATTGTTGGTGCCAGATGGGCTGGTTTGAGTATTTCTGGGATTTTCACACACAACAGTCTCTAGAATTTACTCAGAATGGTGCCAAAAACAAAAAACATCCAGTGAGCGGCAGTTCTGTTGACAGAAACGCCTTGTTGATGGGTGAGATCAACAGAGAATGGCCAGACTGGTTTGAACTGACAAAGTCTACAGTAACTCAGATAACCACTCTATACAATTGTGGTGAGAAGTATATCATGTCAGAATGCTATTCTGAGATGCAGATTGGCGCTATTTTGCTGGCACGAGGGGGACCTACACAATTATAGGCAGGTGGTTTTAATGTTGTGGCTGATCGGTGTATACTTAACCTCATTGTTTCCTGTCCCCATTGCCTGTTCACATCTGTGCTATGTTTTCCATTTAGTTCTTGTGTTTATCTGGTTGTTTTTTTTAGTAATTCTTTTTTTAGTTCTGGAATTTTGATATATTTCTTAATCATGTATGTCTTGTTCTGTATTAGTTTCATGTTAAAAACTGCATTTGAGTTCACCATATTTCTTAGTTTTCATGCACTATATTGTCCTACTTAAGGAGGTGTAGACTGTATATTTAGAACAGGTGCATGTTCTAAATGATCTGTCGCTCTTGTCTTTTTGCTATCTCTGTCTCCGTGTCTTATTACTTTGTGTCTGAGCATGTGAAGTTGAGAAAGATGGCAACATAGCACAGCACTGACAGTGACCCAATTACCCCAAATTGTTGAACCTCGCTGAAGGCCTTGTTCCAACACCCTGAGACTAAACCTCTCATGGAAACCCATTTATCATACCTGGCACTTTGTTAATGTGATACCTGTTTTAGCCAAAAGACAAACACACTAGTTCTGTTCCAAAACTGAGCTGCCGACTGCATTTTTGGATACCACGCACTCCCAACGTGAAGGCTCCATAATTATGCTACCTTCTAAGAAACATCGTTTTCGCCAAATTTAAGGCAGTATCACATGTATCCTTTGTGGAAAAAATAGAATGAATTGTGAAGAGCCCAGAAAAAAAAATATGAATCAAGCGGACAAGCCTAGAGAAATAATATTTATTGACTTTTGTTAATTAATGATTAAATTTATGTTGTGCATTTGTGCCAACCAAACCCAATATGGGGTTTCACCTTAAGGGGGCGAAAATAAAAGTGGGTAAAGTTGCACAGAGCTTCATCCTGTGAACAGGTGTGTGCGTGTTGCTGTGGGCAGTTCTGTCTACCTCTGAACTCACAATCATACTGCATCAAGTCAGCCTCAGGGACCGAGAGCAAAAGATGTGAAGGGCGTCAGTATGTGTGTGTGTGTTTATAAACTGCAAGGGTGTGAATGTATGTGTGTGTTACCCAGGATTGTAGGACTGATCTATATTGTAAATTAGGGCACATTATACATGTACTTCCACCTCAGCTAATGAATATGAATTTGGTAGTCTGATATGCTGAATGGCTTGTAAGTGGGTGCTAGCAATATTAGAATTACCTCTTGCCACTAAGTGACTGTTCACACAGGATGTGTTTTTGCATCCGTCTGCACTGTTTTGGAATAGTTTTTTCTACGTAAACACGTGCTAGATGGAAGTCTTTGCCTGTTGCAAAATCATGTTTCGCTGTTTTTCAGCATCTTGTGCCATGACCACAGCATTTTTCAGATGCTGTGACGTTAAAAGAACTTAATTTTTACAACTTTTACAACTACATTGTGTTCCATTAGTTGCACTACATCTAGCCTTTTAAACTCAATTTCTTTTTAAACTAAGCTCAAAAGTTTTGTGAATGGCTCTCCCATCATTTACTACCCTCAGGCCAAACCAATATGACTTTCTTTCGTCTGCAGAACAAATATTAAGATTTTTAGAAGAATATTTTAGCTCTGTTGGTCCATTCAATGCAAGTGAATGGTGGCCAGAACTTTGAATCTCCAAAAAGCACATAAAGGCATCATAAAAGTAATCCATACTACTCCAGTGGTGAACTCCATGTCTTCTGAAGTTATATGATAGGTGTGGGTGAGAAACAGATCATTAGTTAAGTCCTTTTTTTACTATTAATGTATATCACCTTGGTGGTGTGCAGCGAAGCCATTATCTATATCTATTTGTTCATATGACAAAATTATCTGTATCTGCCTCTGTATTCAGATGCCGGTGTGGGCAGGGCTTAAACAGGAAGTGTTTTAAAACTAAATGAAATGCCCATTTTTAAATTTTACCCTTATGTTTATAGTTAATAATAAAATATGCCTTGTGTATGCCTTTTCATAATAATACCCTAATAATAATAATACATTTTTACTATTATTATTTAAATGGTAATTTAATAAATGTATTTTATTACCAGATAAAGCTGAATTTGTTGGCTACATTAACTGTTGAATATGTTGTTAACTTTGGTTTCTCCTGGTATTTCTGATATTAATATCTGCCTGAAACTGAATTTTTGTTCATCTGTTCATGTATGACAACATTATTCTGGAGGCAGGAGGTGTCAAGCAAAATGTGAAATATCAAGCAGTGAATAATAAATACAAATTCAAGCATTAAAATACATATAATAAATAAAGATACAAACAGGTGAAAGTCCCTTAAGTCTATCAGGATTTTTTACAATAGGACACCATTATTTATTTAAATAATAATAATAATAATAATAATGTTAAATTTATACAGTGCCTTTTCAAAAATCAAGAACATTTAACATTCTCAAATTTTGCACAGTTTAAAGAAGAATAAGAAGAAAAAAGACAGCAAGTATCTGTTTCTTTGTTTTACATAAGCAGGAATATTACGAATAGATGAATGCTATATGCAGCATTTTAACCTTTATGGAACATTTAACTTTTTTCGGAATAAAGTCTTAACCAGATAATTTACCTTAACCTGGATGTGAATATAAATGTGGTCAACTTTAAGAGACGGCTAGATGAGCTCCGACATGAAATCATCTTTAACATCGCACTCAGGTTTAGGCTATAAATAAATACATGGGAATCACATGGGAATCGTGTGATATATTAACAATGACATTTCAAGAAGTGGAAAGTGTACATGATGTCGTATCTTAGTTAATATTATTCTTGACATTGACATATTCGCGATCTGAAATCACACCGTGCGCATTTTCATTCATAAGTTTTACACTTTAGAAATATTGGCTGCACAGATTCATAAATTCATTGTAATTTAGAATATGTTCATTTTTCAATGTCGCTTTATGCTTGTGTTTCTTGGATTATCAGTCAAACGAATATTTTTTATATTATATTATTCGGATGAATCCGTTATTCGTTTTGAAATCATTATTCATGCCTTTCCGAATAGGGTATTCAGCTTCGGGCATTTCCCTAATATTGCCACCTACTGGTTGGGGCTGGTCAAAGGTGAAGATTTATAGTAAGACAGGTCTTAAATATTGATCTGTTTCTCACCCCCACCTATCATATTGCTTCAGAAGACATGGATTTAACTACTGGAGTCATATGGATTACTTTTATTTTTCCTTTATGTGACTTTTGGAGATTCAAAGTTCTAGTCACCATTCACTCACATTGTATGGACCTACAGAGCTAAGATATTCTTATAAAAAATTTGTTTTGTGTTCTTCAGAAGAAAGAAAGTCATACACATCTGGGATGGCATGAGGGTGAGAAAATAATTAGAGAATTTTCATTTTTGGGTGAACTATCCTTTTGACACATTTGTTCAGTTTGCCGGCAGTCCGGTCAGGTGAGGCCATGTGATGTTTACAATGTAACGTTTTCAAAACAACAACAACTAGTCTGGCTACACTAAAACATCAGCAAAACATCAGCAAACATGTCAACACTTAGCACAACAAAAAAGAGTTAAATTGTCGTGGTACGGCACACTTCAGTTGACAAACGCAATACGACATGCTATAGTTGACAGAAACCCTGCTTAGCAATTTAAGTCATTTTATTTTCCCAGTTCATTTGAAATAAAATGATTTGCTTTACAAATATCATACATGTAAATTCAGCCTAGTCACACTGGATAAATGTTACTTAAACTACATTTTTGCAAACGGACTTTTACATGCCGAATTCTATCTTTTGTAGCAGTTTTATGGTGAAATTAACAGTAGAGGCGCTACAACAACTGTGCATTTGATTCACTTTCACACAAATCAGGGCTGATTATGGCTTTATAAACACTTATTTTTCACAATTTTATGCACACACTGCTATGTTATATCGAAACACTTACTAAAACACATTATTTGAAAAATTAGACGTTTTAACAGTTGAATTACAAACTCTAATAAGCTTGCACGGTAGCTCACATGATAGAGTGTTGGACTCTATTCTACTCTGTTCGAGCCTAGCCAAACACCTAAGTTGACACGTGAGATGAAAGTGTCATAGAAGCGACACAAAATGACGTGGTTGTTTCAGAAAATGTGCTTTACATTTCTCATTTTGTTTTTGGACACTATGGATTAGGTTTAGGTTAAGGATATCTTGTTTTTGTCTACCTCTCATTTCCTTTAAGATCACTGTTGGTTAGGTTTAGGTTAAAGTTTTAGGTCAGGGAGGTACGTTTTACTCATTAAAACATCCATTTAATATTCACCTTAAAAACCTCAACTGATTACGATACCATTTCACTCGCTTTTGGCGCCCCCTGCTGGACATTTCACTGGGAAATTGCAGCCAAACACGTAATTTGTTTAGCAAAAATGTGTTCTATGGTCATGTAATCTTCATGAGATCAGGCTGTGTAAATTGATTGCTTTTCATTTTTCCATTTTAGTTATATAGTAAACTTCTGACCGTCATCAAAGCTCACGATGGCATCAAGACACTGCACATTTTTATTTTGGATGTTAACGTGTATTCTCAAAAATGATCTAAGACTCGCAAACAAAACCTTCAATGTGCTATTTTGTTCATGGCAGGTTATTTAGTCACGTAGTCACATCCATCAGTGGAAATTGAAACTATATTCAGTGCATCCAACAACTGCAAACAATTCCTTTAACACCGCTGTCAAAACATATAAAGGCTTTTGTCTCAAACTGCTGTTTCTGAGCAGTTGCATCATATTTCTTAACAATCCAAGTGAACAGATAAAAAAAAAAAAATATATATATATATATATATATATATATTATTATTATATATATATATATATATTATTATTATTATTTTATTATATATATATATATATATATATATATATATATTTATTTATTTATTTATTTTTTTTTTTTCTGAAATAGCTTTGATTTCCCTTATTTTGGGTTCCCTCGCAATAAATGTAACTGTGGTTTTACAACAGTAACCATATTTAAACTATGATATTTGTAGTGAAACCACAGCAACCACAACATTTACCATGGTCTTACTACAGTAACTATAGTTCAGCTATTGTATTTGTAGTAAATCTATAGTGATAATACAGGAAAACAAAAACAATGGAAACAAAAATCTATATTTTGTGGTTACTGTGGTTTTACTACAATACTGTAATTTAACTATGGCTGCTGTAGTAAAACAATGTTGTTGTTGTTGTGTTTTTTAAAAAAAAATTTTATACAGTAACCATAATTTAACCATGGTATTTGTTGTAACCACAAGATTATTCATGGATACTAACAGTCATGGTTCCTAAAATATTACAAGAATAAAACCATGGTTACTATATGGAAACTACAGTATTACTGCTGTAAAACCATAAGTTCCCTCGACAGTTTCCCATTATATACCTTGACAATTTAAACACAGCCTACACACAATACTTACTGAGAATCTGTATATGTAACTTTGTTCATATATGGATGGATCTCACATAAAAACATGCCCAAAATCAAAAGAAAAAAAAGAAAAGAAATTATTGTGTAAAGAAGGTATATAAGTACAGTGTTCTAGAATGAGTACAGTAGGACTACAACAAATACTACCTTGATAAAACAACACTGTACAATTTAATATATCAGTATTTAGTATAGTAGCATATACTAATTGTACAATTTAATAAATAATATTTTTTGCATTACAGTAATGGTCATTACTAACCGATAATCTGCAGAGCGGCAGGTGCTACTCACAGCCAGAAACAACAAGGTTTGACAGACTTTAGATCATTTTACTCTTACGTCATTAATAGTATCTATCTAACTTCCTCCTTATTACCTCACCGTGACACAATAGACCCCAATTAGACGTTGAGGTTTAAATGTCATGTGTTGATGCATTCTTCTGACTGACATCAGAGTTTTGGACTGCAGAGGAAGTTTTGAAATCTGAAAGTTACATTGTTACATTTTTTTCTCATTTTGTTGCTTATTGGATGACCGCTTTGAAATTACATTTGCTGGCAGCCAGTGTAGTCAACCAAACCATCCTAAATGATGTCTGACATTTGCTTTTGTCCAGTTTCCGTGAAATTTGTCAGGGTAAAGATTTGCTGGGTGTCTCATGAATAATGTGTTGATATTAGAGATCTTAATTGAGCTGACTGCTGCATTTATACAACAGTAGTTGCTGTAATGTTCATCTAATTTGATTTAGAAATGATAGCTTTTCAAGGTAGATTTTCCTTCCACTCCCTGCATATCTGTTGTTTTACTCTTATCTCTCTCTCTCTCCTTCATTCTCTCTCTCGCTCTCTCTCTCTCTCTCTCTCTGAGCGCATGCGCATGAGTGGTAAGCGAGTGGAGCGTGGCTGTGAGAGCGTTTGCTGAGTTTTCCTCAGATTCTTCAATCTTTCTTTTCTTTAATTTCTCTTTTGAGCACTTTAGTTTGCTGTAGGTTAGCGATATTAGTTAGTAGTTCGTGTGTGTGTGTGTGTGTGTGTGAGTGGCGACATGGCGTCTGCCCCTTCGGGGGAGCGTCGCCTCTCTCCCTTCGGAATGGGATCAGGTGTGTTCTGGAGGAGAGTGTGTCTATTGAGGATGTTCTCCTTGCTGTAGGAGAGCAGGTTGGCCATGATAACATCAACTCGGCCTCCAGAATGAACAAAGAAGTGATGATTTTTCTATAAATTGAGAATCTGGTTGGGAGGTTAATCGAGAGTGGTATATGGGTGAGGGAGACATATGTGGCAGTTACACCTTTATCTGCCCCGGCTTCTAAAATTACCATCTCAAACGTCCCCCCGTTTATTACTAATGAAGCTATCGTTAAAGAGCTAACTAGATTCGGGAAAATTGCTGGAGCAGTGAAAATGATCCCGCTAGGCTGCAAAAACGCCACACTTCAACATGTACTGTCTTTAAGGAGACAGGTGTACATGTTTCTGAACTCTCCCAATAAAACCCTGTAAGTGTCTTTTCGGGTCACTAGTGGGGAGAACTCCTACATGGTGTATGCCAGCACTGAAAGTTTGAGCTGTTTTGAATGCGGAGATATCGGACATAAGCATTTTACCTGTCTGCATAAAACACGTGCTGCTGATCAGAAAGGCTCACCTGTAATCGGAGAACACAGCTCAGAGCAGGAGGATACAGTGAAGGATCCTAACCAGGTGAAGGTGCAGAGTGATACCAACACAAAGGTAAGAGCAAATGTGGCCGAGATTATAGAGAATGTTGCTGATAATAATGTGAAGGGTGCTGATAATATAGAGAATGTTGCTGAGAACAATGTGCATGGTGCTGATAATGAGAAGCCAGGCTGCAGTAATGCTGGAAAGCATGTGATTCAGAGTAATAACTCCTCTGTCTGTAGTGAGGCTGACTTGGAAGCTAGAATGAATGAAGGACAGTGTGATGAAATGGACACAGTTTCAGAAGCAACTGAAGAAAGAGTCCGTGATGATGATTCAGGTACTGATGATGATGCAGATAAATGTTGTGGTAGTGATTTATACACAGTGAATCAGATTAACGCCTTTCTGGATGAAACTAAGGGGAAAAGTGTTGATCTAGTGAAGTTTTTTCCAGACTTAGACAAATTTATAGGAAAATACATAAAGAAAGCAGCTTAAATGTGTTATCACTACAGAAAAGATTCAGACTAAAAAAACACATAACAGCAATCAGAAAAAAGAATAAATCAGTAAAGACTAAATGTAAGAGTACACCTAAATAAGCGCACATGGCAATCTTTTTCTTTCTTTTCTGCTTCCTATCACGACTGATTTTTACCATCATCTTATCCTCTTTTACCATGGACATCTTAAGACTCGGTTCCTTAAATGTAAATGGGGTTAGAGATAATAATAAATGGGCTTTACTAAAAAAATGTATTACTCTGAAAGATTTTAATGTAATGTTTTTACAGGAAACTCACAGTGATGTGAATAATGAAGTAGATTGGGGTTTACGGTGGGAGGGAGAGTATTTTCTCAGTCATGGAACTAATCTCAGTGCAGGGGTGGCAATACTTTTCTCTCCTAGATTAAATGTAAAGGTTTTATCTGTTATTGAGGTAGAAAAGGGGCGTTTGGGTAAAAATAAAAGACATGGAGTTTGGATTTATTAATATTTGTGCTCCAAATACTGGAAATGAAAGAATTAGACTTTTTAAAATTCTTAAAGATGAACTAGCTTCCTTCACAAAAGATGTTTTTCTAGTTGTTGGTGGGGATTTTAATTGCACACTTGATTTTACTCTCGATAGAAACAGCGAAGAACCTAATTTTTTATCTGCTAAAATTTTAGAAGTAGTAATTTCACAGACAGGGCTGGTTGATGTATGGAGAGAAAAGAATAAAGGTTTAAGACAATACAGTTGGCTTAAAGTGACAGCAGGGAGAGTCAGTGCTGCATGCTTGGATTGCTTTTATATGAGTTACACACTGCTCAATAGAGTCACAAGTGTGTGTATTACGCCTTGCATGCTTTCTGATCATTACCTTATCACAGCACATGTAACTGTGTCACAAACAAAACCTCAGTGTTTTTATTGGAGTTTTAATATAAAGTTAACCCAGGACTTGGATTTTTATGATAATTTAAAGTTTTTTTGGGGGGTGTGGGCAAACCAAAAGAAAAAAATATGAAAGTCTTCTCCAGTGGTGGGAGGTGGGAAAAGATCAGATAAAGCTCTTCTGCCAACAGTTTATGTCACATACTTCAGTTAAGATCAAACAAGCTGTGTCTAATCTAGAACTGGACATCAGGTATCCAAAGCATCTTAACTGATCAAAACAATGTAAATGTGCAAAATTATCTTATTCAGAAGAGACAAGTTTTAAGAAGTATTTTACGAGAAAAGGCTAAAGGAGCAATTATTAGAGCACGTTTTATCTCTGTGCATGATATGGATGCTCCTACAGCCTACTTTTTTAATCTGGAAAAAAGAGTGTTACAAATAATTTGATGCATGTTTTACGTAGGTCTGATGGAAGTGTTACCTCAGACCCAGTGGAGAGGAGAAGACTAGCTGTTGACTTTTACTCAGCCTTATATGCTAAAGAGCTCACGGAAAAACAATGCTCAGTTGAACTTTTTAAAAACCTGCCTGTGCTGGATAAAAAACACAAAAGGTTTCTGGACTCGACACTGACTTTTGAGGAAGTTACAACAACAGTGCATCAGCTGTCCTCGGGCCGTGCACCAGGAGTCGATGGACTACATATCAAATTCTACAAAACATTTTGGGAAACTATAGGCATTGATTTTTATGAAGTTTTACAAGAATGTTTTAAAACTAAAATACTCCCCAAAAGCTGTCAATGTGCTGTTCTCTCCCTACTCCCAAAAAAAAGGAGACCTGTGTTTGCTCAAAAACTGGAGACCAGTCGCTATTTTATGTTCTGATTACAAGATTCTGTCCAATGTTCTAGCAAACAGACTTAAAGAGGTTCTTGATGTGCTAATACACATAACCAATCGTAACGCATACCAAAAAGGTCTATCTATGATAATTAGTTTTTAATACAGCACATTTTAGACTACAGTGAAGCATACAGTGTTGATGTGGGACTGCTTTCAAATCTAATCAAATCAAATCAAATCACTTTTATTGTCACACAGCCATATACACAAGTGCAATGGTGTGTGAAATTCTTGGGTGCAGTTCCGATCAACATAGCAGTCGTGACAGTGATGAGACATATACCAATTTACAATAACATCAAATTAACACAGCACAATTTAAAGTCTAATATACACATAATTACACACAACAATATACAAATAATAACATACACTGTACAGTATACAATACACACAATATAGATACACATTATTCAATAATAAAAAAAAAGTATATATAGTAGTATATATAGAATGTACAGTAGGTTGTATTGTACTGTATTGACATTCAGGCTGTCGGTTGATAGTAAGTTGTTAAGAGAGAATATAATATAATAATAATATTATTGATGACAGTCCGGTGTCAGATATAAGAGTAAGAGTAATAAAGTGCAGTGCTGATGTATTTTGATCGTGGGAGATCAAGAGTTCAAAAGTCTGATTGCTTGGGGGAAGAAGCTATCATGGAGTCGGCTGGTGCGGGTCCTGATGCTGCAATACCGCCTGCCTGATGGTAGCAGTGAGAACAGCCCATGGCTTGGGTGGCTGGAGTCTCTGATGATCCTCCGAGCTTTTATCACACACCGCCTGGTATATATTTCCTGGAGGGAGGGAAGCTCACCTCCGATGATGTGTCTGGCAGTTCGCACAACCCTTTGCAGTGCTTTGCGGTTGTGGGTGGTGCTATTGCCGTACCAGGTGGAAATGCAGCCAGTCAGGATGCTCTCTACAGTGCAGGTGTAGAACCGTGTGAGGATGTGGCAGTTCATTCCAAACTTCCTCAGCCGTCTCAGGAAGAAGAGGCGCTGATGAGCCTTCTTCACAACGACTTCAGTGTGGACGGACCATGTGAGTTCCTCAGTGATGTGGACACCCAGGAACTTGAAGCTGCTGACTCTCTCCACTGGTGCTCCATTGATGGTGATGGGACTGTGTTCTCTGTCTTTTCTTCTGAAGTCCACCACAAGCTCCTTTGTCTTACTGACGTTGAGGGAGAGGTTGTGCTCCTGACACCAGTGTGTCAGAGTGTGCACCTCCTCTCTGTAGGCTGTTTCATCATTGTCAGTGATCAGACCTACCATCGTCGTGTCATCAGCAAACTTCATGATGGCATTGGAGCTATGTGTTGCCACACAGTCATGTGTGTACAAGGAATACAAGAGTGGGCTGAGAACACAGCCCTGTGGGGCTCCAGTGTTGAGGGTCAGTGATGAGGAGATGTTGCTGCCCATTCTAACCACCTGGCGTCTGCTTGACAGGAAGTCCAGGATCCAGCTGCACAGCGAGCTGTTTAAGCCTGGAGCCCAGAGTTTCTCATCTAGCTTGGAGGGCACTATGGTGTTGAATGCTGAGCTGTAGTCTACAAACAGCATTCTCACATAAGTGTTCTTTTTTCCAGGTGGGAGAGAGCAGTGTGTATTGTAGATGCAATGGCATCATCAGTGGAGCGGTTGTTGCGGTAAGCAAACTGCAATGGGTCAAGAGAGAGAGGCAGCACAGAGCAGATGTAATCTCTGATTAGTCTCTCAAAGCATTTGCTGATGATGGGGGTCAGAGCAACAGGACACCAGTCATTTAAGCAAGTTATTTTTGATTGCTTTGGAACAGGCACAATGGTGGATGTTTTAAAGCATGTGGGGACTACAGACAAAGAGAGGGAAAGGTTGAAAATGTCCGTAAAAACACCAGCCAGCTGGTTCGCGCACGCTCTGAAGATGCAGCCCGGAATGCCGTCTGGGCCCGTGGCTTTGCGGATATTCACCCGTCGGAAGGATTGGGTTGCATCAGAGACGGAGAGTGAACTAATCTCTGTAGCTTCGGCCGCGAGAGCTCTCTCCACGAGGGCGGTGTTATTTCCCTCAAAACGAGCATAAAATGTATTTAGCTCATCCGGGAGAGAGGCAGCGGTGTTCATGGCGGAGTTTTTATTCCCTTTATAGTCCATGATGTTAATTCCCTGCCACATGCTTCTAGAGTTGGTGGTGTTAAACTGATTTCAATCTTGCTCCTGCACTGGCGTTTTGCTGTTCTGATATATGGGCATAACTGGCTTGTTTATGCTCCTCTGCATTCCCGGAATTGAAAGCGGAGGTCCGCACATTGAGTGCCGCACAAACATCGCTATTTATCCATGGTTTCTGGTTCAGATAGATCCGTATTGTTCTGGTCGGAACCACTTCCTCCACGCACTTTTTGATGAAACACATTACGCTATCAGCGTAAAGCTCGATGTCGTCATCAGAGGCGGACCGGAACATCTCCCAGTCTGTGTGATCAAAACAGTCCTGTAGCGTAGAGTCTGATTGGTCCAACCAGCACTGGATCGTTCTGAGGGTGGGTGCTTCCTGTTTCAGTTTCTGCCTGTAAGCGGGCAGAAGCAGAATGGAAGAGTGGTCCGATTTGCCAAATGGTGGGCGGGGGAGGGATTTGTAGCCATCCCGGAAGGGAGAGTAGCAATGGTCTGAAACCCGGTCCCCTCGTGTGTTGAAACTAATGTGCTGGTGGTATTTTGGTGCGACTGATTTGAAACTGGCTTTATTTAAAGTCCCCGGTCACAATGAATGCGGCCTCAGGGTGCGCGATTTCCTGCTCACTTATACTCCCATACAGTTCCTTGATTGCCCGGTCTGTGTCGGCTTGTGGGGGGATTTACACAGCTGTGATAATGACCGCTGTGAATTCCCTCGGTAGCCAGAATGGTCGACACAGAAGCATGAGAAATTCCAGATCAGGAGAGCAGAAAGACTTGATAGAATGAACGTTCCTCTGATCACACCAGGATTTGTTGATCATAAAACATATACCACCACCTCTGCTTTTACCTGAGAGGTCGTTCCCGATGTCCGCTCGGTGCACGGAGAACCCCACGGGTTCAATGGCTGAGTCTGGAATCTCCGCAGACATCCAAATTTCCGTAAGGCAGATAATGCAGCAGTCCCTCGTCTCTCGTTGGAAAGAGATCCACGCTTTCAGCTCGCAGAGCTTGTTATCCAGAGACTGAAATTTGCCAGTAGAATAGTGGGTAGCGGGGGTCAATTTATGCGGCATCTTACTCTGATGAGAACGCCGGCTCTGTTTCCCCTTTTCCTTTTGCGTTTCTGCATCCGGACTGCCCAGACAAAGGGCTCCGCTTGCGTGTTTGTAAACAGCGGGTCGGCATTTGAAGTCTGGTTTATGGTGTGAAATTGCTGAACCAATGTCCAAAAGTGTTTTTCTGTCATAGACAATAAGGCAGACAACATCCAAGACAAAAAACATAAGAATTGTGAACAAAACAAACAAAACACTACCATGTTGTGTCAGAGCTCGCAACACAGCAGCCATACTCGGCACCATCTTGAACTTGATCAGGAGAAAGCTTTTGACTGTGTGGATCATCAGTATTTATTTAAAGCACTGGAGTGTTATGGGTTTGGCAGCTATTTTTTATCATGGGTAAAAATGTTATACACAGATGCTATGTGCATGGTCAAAGTTGGAGGAGGGCTTAGTGTCCCAATTCAAATGAAGAGAGGGATCAGACAAGGTTGTCTAATGTCTGGTCAACTACACAGTCTAGCAATAGAACCCCTGCTTTGTTTACTGAGAAAAAATCTAACAGGGATGTTTATCAGGGGGAGTATGGGAGCTGAAGCCATTAAGCTTTCGGCTTACGCTGATGACACTGTGATAATCCAGAAACAACAGGATATCCAAGTTTTGAGTAATGCTTTGAGAGTTTACGAGCAAGCCTCATCAGCTAAACTCAACTGGCAGAAAACAGAGGCACTGTGTTATGGCCCTAAATTAAGAAACCTACCTAAACTCCCAGAAAACATTCAGTGGAGAACAACAGGTATGAAATGCCTTGGAGTATACCTCGGTAAACCTGAATACAAAATGAAAAATTGGGAGAGCCTGATCAAGACAGTGTGTGCCAAGTTGCTTAAATGGACATGGCTACTACCACAGCTATCATATAAGGGAAGAGCCCTGGTATTAAACAACCTCATCGCCTCAATGCTCTGGCATAGATTCATGGTTTTAGATCCACCAAGATCTCTAATGGATGAAATTCAAAGGGATATTGTGGACATTTTTTGGTCAGGACAGCACTGGCTGACAGCTGCTGTCCGTTACCTCCCAGTTCATGAAAGAGGACAAGGGCTGATTGACATCTTCACTAGGGTGGCTGTTTTCCATCTACAAGCAGTACAGCGCCTTCTGTACTATCAGCATCACTGGTGGATGGATGTGGCATGTGCACTGTTGCACGAAGCTGGGAGATTGGGTCTAGATAAACAACTTTTTACCCTGCGTCTAGAGAGAATGGACTTGGAAGGACTTACAGAATTCTATCAGAGCGTTCTGCAAGCGTGGCAGACCCTCTCTTTTTCGAGGGAATGGGAAAAACCCTTCCGGTGACTGTTTGAAGAGCCTTTGTTTTTTAACCCGCCCATCACCACTGAGATTCTATGCTCAACTACCATCAGGACTGCATTGTTGGAAGCAGGCTTCTCCAAGATAGGTCATCTGAGGAAGGACTTGAACTGGCGGACACCTGAGGAATTAGCTGCGAAGGTGGGCTTTAAATCAGTGCGTCTCGCTCAGCGTATGCTTGATGACTTGGAGGTTGGTCTTCCTGCTCCAGTAAAGGATTTTCTGAATAACACACCAGTTGAGAACATGAATGAATATCCTCACTTTCCCAAACTGCAAGTCTCTTTGAATAAAGAGGGCTGGCAAGAGGATGCTGGAAAACTTCTGTCCATGGATATCCCTAGATTACAACTTCTCAGCGACCTGAGCAAAAAAACTCTTTACAGAGCTTGTGTAAAGTCTATCAATTATCAACGCCTCAAGGATGTAAGAAACACGAGATGGACAGAGATGCTGGATCCAGGCTCTTCCCCGAAGGGTAGCTGGAGTTCCCTGTATAAAAGACCCATTGAACGGAAGGTTGGAGATCTTCAGCGCAGAACAGTACACGGGATATTAGCCACAAATGGACACTTAGCACGACTGAATCCTTCAAATGAGGGTTGTCCCTTTTGTGGAGTCTCTGAAACTGTTTTTCATGTTTTTATTGAGTGTCCTCGTTTAGATTGAATTTTAGATTTAGTGAAAATTTGGGGTTTACAGCTCACAGGCAGTTTTAGTCGAGCATTATTTATTTTTGGTCCGAAGTACTGTGTGAAAAACAAACAGAGTGATTTTACTTAATTTTTTATATGGTGTTGTAAAGTTAGCTATATGGTGCACAAGGAAGAATAAAGTAGAAGGAAGAGGAGGGGTTGATCCTGTACAAATGGCAAAGGGTTTTATAAAGCAGAGATTAACTATAGAATATGCTTTTTATCAACTTGTAAAAGATGGGAATTCTTTTTTCTATGTTTGGGGTGTTGATGATCTTTTATGTGAACCAGATGATGAGGGTTTTAAACTAAATATCTGAGGTGATTTTTTTACTTTTTCTTTGGTAATTAGTTTTTATAGAACTGTATTTTATTTTTTCTAATTAAAATTTATTTTTATCCTTTTTTTAATTTTATTTTTATTTTTTTAATTATCATGTAAATGACACTTTTTTTTATGATGAGAATCATATTTGTTTTTTGTTCTCATAACAATATGGGTCTCTGTTTTGCATTGTTTCAATAAAAGAGACCTTAAAAGTCAAAGTCTCTCTCTCTCTCAATCTCTCTCCCTCTCCCTCTCTCTATTCTTCTGTCTCATTCTCTCATTTTTCACACCAAACGCTCATGCAGTCTTAGAGCGCTAGTGATAATATCAACATTAGTCATGTTATCTTTGCAATCAGTCTTGTGCTCTATTTGGGATATTTAAGAAAATGGACATTCCATAATGAGAAATGCCATTAAAGACTGAAACCTTGACTTTCAAAAAGTAAATTGCCATGGCTTTCTAGACATGGTACCATGATAATTCTATAGTGTTTTGCTATCAATTACCTTGAGTACCATACTATACCATAGTCAATAAATATGGTACTCATTAGTACCATGGATTTTGGACATGGTACTATCATTGGAATACCAGTTGCTTTGTACCATCATATTCTTTGAATTACCTTAGGCTACCATCTGATACCATCAGTGTGCTGTGGTATTACCATAATTCAATTCATGTATGAATCATTCTTTGGTTGAACTGATTGGTTAAAGCATCAACTCTTTGTGGCTCAGTTGTTTAGAAGTTAACTGTGAGATTGGAACAATATTGTTAACAATACTGGGAACACTGTAATTATGTTCTTAAGAATATTGTTTTTAGCAATAATGTTGGTACAATAAACAACACATTTGACGCAATCTATAATACCAAACAGTGAAAACATAGTGATAAGCAGCCATTTTACTTCAAAAGTGAAACATAAAATGCTGTACTTGCTCTTCTTTGGGAAGAAATGAAATCTCTAAATCACTCCATAGGGGCAAGCTTGTTTGAGACTAAATGTTGGTTTATATAGTTAAATGGCAGTTAGTTGATGAAGTTGTAAAGTATTTCTCTTGAATTAAAAATATATTTGCTCAAATTAAATATATATTTTTTTCGCAATTAACATCCAATTTAACAGACATATTTCATAAAATGAAAGTTTAAAAAAATGACACTTTTGAGTGAAGACTTGGTTGTAAATAGATGTTTTAGAATTGGTTAATTGAAATGAATTGTCTGAATGAACTGGCTAAAAATTATCAGACTTTTCTTTGGAAAAAAAAAATTAAACATCTTTTGTTTAAATCTTAAGTCCTGTATTTGTATTTAATACAACCTGAAGAAATCAATATTGTTGTCATGTTGATGTCCGAGTCTTTTGAAAAAACAAATGGAACTAACAAAGGATTGTAATCTCTAATAATTTGCAGACTGAAGATAATACTCAACAAACATTAACAGAGTGCCATTAATCGTACAAACACTGGCACTTGCAAGAGTGATAAAAAGTGTTTTTTACATGCTCGCTATCCAAACAAATGCAGTCTTCATAAACAACACAAAGCGTTTCAGTGATTCATTGTGAAGAAATCTTGTATCTCTGTTGAATGTCTGCTTCCACGCATGCTTTGTATAGTAGCTCAGTCGTATAGTCTAATATCACACACGACATGTTGCTGAGAGTCACAAACTCAGAGCGTTCAGCGTTCTTATTTTACGGGCAAGTGGAGAAGTCAGGAGGTAACGGAAACAGTCAACGTGAGTATTTTATTACTCTTCAGCGTCGTTCACAAAACTCAAATAAAAGGGCACTCAGTGGCCAATTAAACACACACAAACGAGTCAAGTAGTCTTGTCGCACACACAGGAACAGTTTCTCTCTGGTCTCTCTCTTTCTGCCAACTGATGCACTTTGTTGGCCTTTTCAGGTCTCCCTCTGCCATCACTACAACAAGAGACAGGTGTTAATGATAATGTCAGCCCAGGTGACAAGCCTTACCGCTCTCCCTCTCCTGCAGACAGACACACGATCACGTCCCCATCCCCACATACCCCCACCACCCGACTCAGGCTGGGGCAACATCCGGCCTGCCAACCCACCCAATTTCGCACTTCTTTGGGTTGGCCGTGAGTCCCGCCAGTCACAGAGACAGCTCTCAGATGTTGCATGTGCCGCCGCCAGTCATTACTATAAATAATAATATCATCTAAATATGTGGCGGAATATGCTGTATGCAGTCTGAGAATTTTGTCCATGAGATGCTGAAACGTGGCCGGGGCCCCGAACAAACCAAACGGAAGAGTCACAAATTGTTGTAAGCCAAACTGTGTGGAAAAAGGCATTTTTTTCTTGGGAGACTGGAGTTGAAGGGATCTGCCAATAATCCTTTGTTAAATCCAGTGTCGAATAAAATTGATCGAGCAACTCGTCAATCCGAGGCATTGGGTACGTGTCAAATTCGGACACTGTGTTCACTTTGCGAAAGTCTACACAAAACCGGACCGTCCCATCGCTCTTAGGTACCAGAACTACTGGGCTGGCCCAATCGCTGTGCGACTCTTCTATTATGCCCATCTCGAGCATTGCCTCTAATACTACGAACCACCACCCCCGGGGTGGTCTCAATATGGTGTTCTATGAGGTTCGTGCTACCGGTGAGAGGCAAGAACATGTCCACAAATTCTGCTTGCAACTTGGCCATGTCTGTAAGCTGTGACAGTGAGAGGTGGTCTCGACACGGGACCGGGGTGGATGAGTTTGGTTTGAGAGTCACCTCCGGCCCGAGCTCCGCCCTCTCTGGAACTACCGTCGCCAAGGCCACAGGGACCGGCTCCATGATTTTAGGAGGTTGAGGTGGTAAATTTGACGTGCCCTGCCCCAGTCCGTTCGCCTAACCTCATAATCGCCATGTGACCTCAAAGGGCCCTTGCCACTTGGCAAGTAATTTAGAGCTTGAGGTGGGCAGTAATACAAGCACTTTATCTCCCGGTGCGAATTCCCATAGCAGAGTGCCCCTGTCATACAGTCGGCTTTGACGTTCCTGAGCTTGGAGCAAATTCTCCTGTGCTAATTGACCCAAAATGTGGAGTTTTGCTCTAAGATCAAGAAAATAATGAATTTAATTTTTAATGTTTGAAGGTCACTCCTCCCAAGCTTTCCACATCACTTCGAGCATGCCACGCAGCCGATGTCCATACAGCAGCTCGAATGGGGAAACCCTGTGGAGGCTTGTGGGACCTCTCGCACTGCAAATAACAGGGGTTCGAGCCACTTATCCCAATTTCTAGCGTCCTCGTGTACGAACTTAAGAATCATATTTTTTAAGGTTTTATTAAATCATTCCATCTGTTTGTGGGTGGTAAATACTGGTGCAAATCTATTTAATACCTAACAATTCGTACAGTTTGCATAGTGTTCGTGACATAAATTTAGTGTCTTGATCAATGAGGATTTCTTTGGAATCCCCACTCGGGAGATTATTCTGAAGAGTGCCTCCGCAACACTACATGCTGAGATGTTGCGCAGGGGCACTGCTTCCAGATATCTCCTTGCATAGTCCACCAGAACTAATACAAAGCGATTCCCGCATGCGGTCCATTCTAATGGCCTGACGAAGTCCATGCCAGTTCTTTCAGAGGGGACCTCGATTGGTGGTAGAGGGCACAATGGCGCTTTTGGGGTGGCCGGTGGATTCACCAACTGACATTCTCGACGGCTCACTGTACACCACTAGCATCGCACGTCACACACCGAGACAACATTTTACAGGACCCATCTACACATATTTCCCTTAATAAATTCCTAAAATCAGGCCAATTCATTCCCAGAATCAGTGGAGGGGTGAGGTGGGAATCAACCACAGCCTCTAGTCTATTCTTTTTCCCACTAAATAGTATCTCAATGGTAACCACCGGATACCTGTGAATATCCCCATGCACACACCACACACTCACCCATTTATTCGTACCTTGAGTTGAGTGGTAGGAGAGAAAGAGAAAAAAAGAGAAAGAGAGAAAAAAAGAGCCTCTGGTTCGCTGCCTCCTGGAAATGCCGCCATGTAGACTTCTGCCAGCTGGACAGCTTCTTCCAGCAACGCCGGGCGGTGGCACTGGAATCATTCGGTCATCCCCCGAGGGAGTTGAGAGATTAACTGCTCCAGTGTCACCAGGTCGACACACCTTTAACCTCAGATGTGTGATTTTCAGCGTATTATATAATAATAATAATAATAATAATAATAATGTAAGAAAGTGTAAAAGGGTTACAAGTAACAGAATTGCTAATTAAGTCACTAAATCACTCAGTAGGGGTTAGTTAGGGACCAAATTTTATTTGCCACTTCTATTTAAATGAATGGGAGAACTTGGAACGCCCAACCAAGAAGCCCTAGCGCCCAACGGTCAACGGATGTAGAAAGGAAGTCCTGTCTTACAGGTAAAAGAGCCAATCATTTTAATAAACATACGCATTAGCTATACAAGCCGAGAAAATTTTGTGTTGTAGCATAAAATGAGGTAAAGTTTCTAATATTATCACATTTTATTGCTGATTTGAAAAATGTTCTTTGATTGTAATCTTGACCAGCTGTTTTTGAGATTTGGTCTTTCCCCGTTCAAGTACCCTAACCCTGACTGGAAATAGCCTCCCGAGAGCGTTCCAAAGATGGCCGACAGTGGACTTACTTGCTAGAATGACTTTGAATTTACTCCTTAAAAACCATGTCAGATTACAAGACAATTTCACTCGTTTTTGGTACCCCCCACTGGACATTTTACTGGGAAACTGCAGCGAAACTTGTAGTAAGACATGTAATTGTGTTTTGCAAAAATGTTGCCACTGTCACGTAATGTTCATGAGACCATGCTGTAATTAAATTTAACTTTTTTTGTGTGTATGTGGTTTGTGGGGGGTTCAGTTAATTGCTTTTTAAATGTGCATTCAATATTTGTAGTCATTGCTACATTGTCTATATAAGCTGGAAATTAAACCAGACCAAAACGCAGGACCAGCTTTCTATTATAAATGTTGATCAGAGATGTCATCTTTCCTCTGCAGTGTGTAAAGTCTTTGATAAATGCTCTCCAGATGATGCCAATGTCTTATTGTTTGTATTGTTTTTTTGTGTGTGTGTGCGTGTGTGTGTGTGTGCGTGTGGGTATGTGTTTTATTCAAATGTGGTGTTAATCACACCAAACACAGACAGACAGAAAGACAGGCAGGAAGCCCAACAGAAAACAAATGAAGGGCTGTTGCCATAGTAACATGGTTTGACAGGTAGCCTCCAACTATTGTACCTGCTGCCAATGGGGAATATGTTCCCTTAAAATACACAAGAGCAACGTGTATGTGTGTTAATTGTGCTTTTAACTGATTAACTTGGGTTTACACATGGACCGTACAGATTTAATTTTCCACATCATAAGGTCATTGGCACAAAAAACTATTAATGCTGCATAATTAAATCAACAAATAAATGATGATAAGTCAGCTACTGTCAGGTTATAATGAAGTACTTTACACCCGACTAAATAAACAAATTATGGTGTGTCCGTATGAAAATGTTATAAAGTATTTTCTTTAAAAAAGCACATTAAAAAGGAAAAGAAAATATTTTCTGTATAATGAGGTTATGTAATGCATCATTAAACACATCACAAAAGCCCTAAATGACAAAAAATCACTTTGGTAAATATAGTTTTGTTACCAAGTGTGGTAAACTTGTATAAGGGGACAAGCAGGAATAAACATTCTTCGACTCGACGGGTATCCCATGGAATCACAAACACTGATATAAATAAATCCTGTTCTGTGATGCATCTTCTACACTTCTAAATTCAGAGACAAAACACTTGCAGATGATAGTATGGAGAAGAGAATCTTCATCTTCAGATTCATTCATTCATCTTCTAAAACAACTTACTGTAGATCGTTTTTTCCATCCTGCATCCTGTTTAGATACAAAATTCCTCAAATTTTTGTAGATTTTATGCCATCTTCGACAAATCTTTTTTCAAGTTATGACGTCTTTGTTTCTTGGCAGACACAACCCTGTCCAAGTAGACGGGCAGTCCGTCTAAAGGCTGACACTTTAGATATAGTAACAGGCCTGAGGTGAGGTGGACTGGATCTCCCCCCCCCCCCAAAAAGCTCATCATAGACTTGATAGAACAAACTCAGCTTAAGTGCTCACAAATGAAAGAGCCGATAGCTGCAAATGGCCGGTTAAGAGCTTACTCAGAGACACGCAGCCCAAATAAAGGTTTTGTGCTTGGGGAGACTCCGCTGTGTGCAAGAGAGAGAGAGTCAAAGGTCTACTGAATGCATTACTGCTCCCTCTCTCTCTATATATAAATAATGTGAAATGTTTGCGATTCATTTTATTATTGTATATTTATAACTTCTAACCCTTACACTAAAGCCGGCTCATAATGTTTCTGGAAACTGGCCTACTAATTTAAAGACCTTTTTAATTCAGAATTGGACTTTTGCTGCTTTTAGTCCATGTCTATTAACATTGATGCCAAGGACCCCAAATATGATAAGCATCTTTCAAGGATCCCCCTTACAAATATATAAAACAGTTAATGTACTGTATGTTAGACTCATGCTGTTTGAGGAAAAATAGTGTGATACTTTGTATTAAGTTAAATGTATGTTTTAATGTATGTCTGTATGTTCTATAAGAGTAAAGAAAAAAATTATTTCAGTTCAAATTTATTTGTAAAGCTCATTTCACAATAACCCAAGTATTGTTTTAAATCAGCTTTACAGAGAATTGCAGCCAGAACTGCCTTTTAAGGAATATTCTGGTTAAGCTCAGTCGACAGCATTTTTTGGCATAATGTTGATTACCACAAACAAAATTTTGTCTCATCCCTCCTTTTCTTTAAAAAAAAAAAAAAAGAAGCAAAAATCGAGGTTACAATATCAAATTTGTTAAGATTTTTTTATTTCTAAAATTTTCTACGGACCTCCTGGCACCCCCTTGCAGCACACAGGGGGTCCCCACACCTTATTTTGAAAACCCTCTGCAAGTGGACTTCTAAAAGTTAACAAAAATAAATAACTAATTTGCAGATACTGTATAGTCATTTACAATGTACAGGAGCAAATTCACTATAGTTGCACCACTTTTGCACCTGGTATTTCAGTGCAAAATTTTATTCACTAACCACTCGCAATCCAGTGTAAGCAGGTGCAAATAGTGTTGAAATTGGCTCATAGATTGCGCTTCATTCACAAAAAGCTATTTGCCTGGTGCAATTAACATTGCACTATTACCGCCCGAGGAAAGCAGATGGTGAACAGAATTAAAAAGAGATGCTTGTGTGCATTTTCTATCGATCATTGCAGCAGTAATCCATTAAATAATGATCACATGATTAAGATCTGAATTGCACTGCACATTGTGTTCAGCTCTGATTTAGTGGGCTCATTTGCATTGTTGCCTGATCTGCATAATTCCTAGTGAATTGTTAAGGAGAGCATGCAAATAAATGTCACTTTTACTTGGCGCAATTTATTTTTAGTGAATTCCCACCACAGTCTTTTTTTTTCTTCTAGGAAAATTGACCAAAAATATTGATGACCCATCTTGCACTCAGATAAGTATACATACACGCGCATATACACATTTTTATTATATTTTTGTCCAATAAAATGCTTTTTAGAATGAGAATGTCTTTTCGACTAAATTAGAAATACTAGGTGCCACTGACTAGCAATGACAATTAGCCAATTTTGCTTCATGGTTGTGATTATTTTGCAATTCTAAAATAACTCGTGCAAAGTTTTCCATGGATTTTATTTTCTATTTTCAACTGGTTTTTTTTTTTTTTTTTTTTTTGTACTGTTGCTGAAGTCGAGTTGCGAGCTTACAGCTGTGAGTCAACATTCACAGACATGCAGCTTCAACGGTTCCTGTGTGTGTGCGTGTGTGCGTGTGTGTGTGTGTGTGTGCGTGTGTGTGTGCGTGGTGCATAGTCACTTGTGTTTGTGATAGGAGATCTGTCAGGTTGATGGTCATTGAGACAGACAAGTTGTGAGAGTAGAGAGATAGAGAAAGAAAAACACAAGAACTGGAACAATTGAGCTGTCACTGTCATTTAAACACCTGCTCTGCCATCCCATATCTGAGCGTGTGTGTGTGGCTATATATCTACAGAAGTCAACAGAACCCTAATCTCTGTGTGTGCGCATACAAGAATCGCTCTCTCTGTCTCTCTTTCAAATTAAATTCAGTGTGCTTTATTGGCATTTGAATTGTCAAATGCAAAAAATAAGCAAATAAGACTATGGTAATAGTGCAAATGGTGTAAACAAGTAGTAGTGAAGTGTGAAGTGCGTAATTTTTTCAAATGTAAAAAAAAAAAAAAAAAAAATTGTATCCCCTTTTTTCCCCAATTTGGAATGCCACTGTGCATGACACTGCGGAGACTCCGCACATTGAGGCTCATGCTATTCTCTGCAACCCATGCACAATTTACCACACGCCCCATTGAAAGCGAGAGCCACTAATTGTGACCACGAGAAGGTTACCCCATGTGACTCTACCCTCCCTAGCAACCGGGCCAATTTGTTTGCTTTGGCAAGACCTTGCTGAAGTCACTCAGCACACCCTGGATTTGAACTCGTGACTCCAGGGGTGGTAGTCAGAGTCAGTACTCGCTGAGCTACCCAGGTCCCCAATTTGTTCAATATTAAAATACTTACTCGTATCCCATCTTAATAGACCTTATTCACAATAGCGCCATCTTTGATTTTTAACAGGAATGAAAACGAGTCTGTGAGGGATAGACTAACCATCTCTTCAATGGCAAGCACGGTATAAAGCTGTATGAAGTAGAGGTCGACTGATAGTGGATTTTGCTGATACTGATAACTAAGGTGGTGGAAAAGGACAATAACCAATTAATCAGCTGATAGTTTTTAAAATGTATTTATAGAATTTATAGATTTAAGAAAAAAAGTCTAAGTCTTTCCGCACTATGACAGGCACAGACAGAGAGGCTACAAGAGTCCAAAATGTATAAAATCCCAGCTGTTTCATGTGCAACCAAAATCCCAATAATAACCAGAAAAAAATGAAAATTTGGTGCATAACGAGGGACTTTTAACTATAAACAAGCTCAGAATAAATGTATTTACTTTGAAATTACAGCGAATTGGCTCCTTTACAATTTTCTATATTTAAGTATTTACTAAATATAGCCTACATTCACTAGATTAAAACTACTGGCAACTATTGGCATACAGTTTTTTTTTTTTTTTTTTTTTTTGCCGAAAGATATTTTTTCAATGTTTTGTCCATTGAATGATCCATAAACACTTTAAACTGCAGTACAGCCCATTGAAGAGCTGTCGAGCTGTAGATTGAAGAACTGTATGTCTATCCCTCACAGCCTCATTGTCATTCCTGTCAAAAAATCAAAGATGGCGCTGCTGTGAATAAGGTCTATATACAAAGTCAACTATAACTAAACTTGTAGGTTAATTTTCCTGAAAAGTGTCTCTGTAGCTGGGTTTCTATCCACGGGATATCGCATAAAAATGCTGAATGGAAGCACTAAGATGCAAATAAAATCTCAAAAATGTGCATAAAAAATGTATATGCTTGCTTAAGGTGGATATATTTTTTAGTCTATATAAAGAAATGTGTATAAACTACAATGGAAACAGACATAAGGCATCTGCTGCTGACCGATAGCAAATATGAAAAGCATTTAGTCTGCACGCTCTAAAGCATATCATTCATTACATTTAATAAAAGAGCCACAGTGGCTTCCATTTTCATTTCTATGTTGCGTCAGTTTTGCCAGAAGTGACGATTTTGTTCTTTTAAACACACGGGATGGAAAGATGCGATATTCCAAATTTGTGACTTGTGGCTATAAACATTGCTCTGCTTGTTTGAGCACCTGTCTGGCCTGACACAGCAACACTGGCTCAACCAATGGTGTGAGTTTGGGGTGGGACTATCTGTTTGGGTGACCAATGGAAGACGAGGGGTTGTTCAGTATGCCTGTTTGAACACAGTGATTAACTTTGCTATTATGTTTGGTTTTGCTAGTGGCACAGAAATTACACACTTCACATTTGAAAAATAAAATAAAACAGTGTAAAAATAATTAAATTACATAAAATTGTTAAATGAGTAAATGTAAACATAAGCAGCAAATTTATAATGAATAATGAATGTAATATTTTTAACCTTACAATAAATTCTATTTGTTAACATTAAATACATGAAGTATCAAGAAGTAACAATGGACAATACTTTTAAACAGCAATTCTAAATCATCGTTAATGTTAATTTATTAAAATAGGCCCACAAGTGTTCATTGTAAGTTCATGTTAGTTCATAATGCATTAACTACTGTTAACATGTACAATTTTAAATTTAAAAAAAATTATTTGCATGTGTTGAAATTAACATTAAACAAAATTAATAAATACTGTAAATGTATTAGTCATTGTTAGTTCATACAGTATTAACAAATGAAGTTAACTAATGTTAACAAATACAACCTTCCTGTAGCAAGTGTTTTCTCTCTGAATTTAGAAGTGTAGAAGATGCATCACAGAACAGGATCTACTTGTACGGTAGTATTAATTACATTTATTTATTAAAAAGGATAAACTAAAGATGAATCATTTCTCTCTCTCTCTCTCTCTCTGAGATTGTGGAGGAGCTCAGCGCGTGTTGAGAGCATTGCTAAGAGTGATTGTGAACAATCTTCAGTGTCTTTTCTTTATATATATACAGTGTATATATATATATATAAGTTTTTTGTGTGTGTGTGTGTGTGCGCGGTTTGTAGTATGGCGACTGCTCACGTGCAAGGAACACCAACCCTGTCACTCCGAAACAGCTGCAGGTGTGTACCTGAGTCCGGGGTGTCAGTGGAGGAGTTGCTCTTGATTATTGGTCAGAAACTTGGTTTTGAAAACATCGTCTTGGCTTCACGGATGAACAAAGCAGTAGTTGTGTTTTTAAAATCTGAAGTACTCGTCAATGAGTTGACTGTGAGCGGAATATGGGTGAAGGAAACTTTTGTCCCGGTAACCCCGCTATCTGCTCCAGCAACCAAAGTAATCGTTTCCAATGTTCCACCTTTCATATCTAATGAAGCTATCGTGAAAGAGTTAGTGAGATTTGGTAAGATTGCAAGTCCCATAAAAGCAGTCCCCCTTGGATGTAAAGATGCCGCACTAAAACACGTTCTTTCTTTTAGACGACATGTCTATATGTTTCTTAACTCGCCGGAGCGGACCTTGGAAGTTTCTTTCCATGTTACTCACGGAGAGAATTCTTTCATGGTGTATGCGAGCACTGAGAGTTTGAAGTGTTTTGAGTGTGGCGACTTGGGCCATAAGCGCTTTATGTGTCCGCATAGAGATGAACAGCGCGCTTCTACATCTCGTGGTGATGGAAACGATGTCGAGCCTCAAGTAAATAACACAGAATCTGAGAGAGCTGAGGAGCAGGATAAAGGAGCTACAGAGGAGGTGAACGGGCAGCAGGAGGTGAGCGACTCTATTGTTAATGCTGGCTGTGTGGAGCAATCTGGATGTAGTCATTTACCTGATAAAGCTGTGAGTGTTGGTGATGAAAATGATCAGAGTGATGCTGATGATGATACTGTACAGAAATTTGGTTCTGAGGAAAATATGGCTGATGAGACTGAGAGTTTATCACAGTATACCGATGATGGAATGAGAGATGATGAGCAGTGGTCTGATGTGTCTAAGGAGGTTGTGAAAGATCTATATCCCCTTGAGTAGATCAATTCTTTTCTTGATAAGACAAAAGGAAAAGCAGGCGTTGAATTAAGAGATTACTTCCCTGATGTTGAAAGGTTTATTGCTTCAGTAATGTGGTTTAGGAAAGTAAGTAGCTATGATGAGCTTTCACAACAGAAAAGATTTCATCTTAAAAAAGCACTTAACTGTTGCTAGATCAGAAAGAAGGATGGGAAAAGCGAGGGGAAAATCTAAATAATGGCTGAAAATTTCTCTTTCCATCTGATCTGTTTTCTCTTTTTCTCTCTCTTCTGTATGGAGATCTTAAGGGGGGTTCTCTTAGTATCAATGGGATGAGGGATGGGAGAAAGAATGAGGTTTTATCAGAAATCATTGGTTTGAAAGATTTGAGTGTTACATTTTTGTTAGAAACTCATATTACTTGTAGTAATAAAGTTAACTGGGGTTTATGGTGGAAAGGAGAGTATGTTCTCAGTCATGGGACTAATTTAAGTGCTGGTGTGGCTGTTCTTTTTTCTCCTACTGTAAATGTTAAAGTGTTATCAAAAAATGAAGTAGAGCCAGGATAGGTTTTTAATTGTTAAGGCTGAAATTAGTAATTTTAAATTCCTGTTTGTAAATATTTATGCTCCTAATGATGGAGCATAAAGGAGTTTACTTTTCAAGAAGTTTGAAAATATAGTTAAAGAAGAAAATGAAGACGTGTTTATTGTTGTAGGGGGCGACTGGAACTGCACTCTTGATTTTAATCTTGATAGGAATGGGGAAGAACCTCATGCACAGTCAGCCTCTTCTTTAGCTGGTGTAAATAAAAAGCTAAATCTCTCAGATGTATGGAGAGAACACAACCCTTCTATAAAACAATATACATGGGTGAAGGTCTGAAATGAAAGGATTTATGCTGCTCGTTTGGACCGTTTTTATATATCTTGTAACCTGAAAAATAGAGTTGTTAGTACAGAAATTATTCCTAATATACTTTCTGATCACAAACTCATTAGGGTTGGTTTTACCCTTTCTAAAAGTACACATAAGAGCTGCTACTGCCATTTTAATACCAAACTTTTAGAAGATAAAGATTTTTGTGAAGTTTTTAAGTTATTTTGGGAAGCATGGCAAACAGAAAAGAGTCTTTTTGAAAGTATTATACAGTGGTGGGAAGTTGGTAAAGTGCACATAAGAGATTTCTCTCAGAAATATTCTGCTTATTCCTCTGTACGTTTAAAAAATACATTAAAGTGGCTGGAAACAGAGATTGTTAATATTGAAATGAATATGACTATAATTTAAAAGAACTTTGGACTGAAAAAACAACAACATTTAAGCTTAATTCTGAATGAAAGGGTTAAAGGAGCTCTCATAAGAAGCCATTATTTAACTCTGAAGGATATGGATGCTCCTACTACTTTTTTTTTTTTTAATCTAGAGCATAAAGTGGGTCAGCAGAAATTGATGCTTTTGTTGAAGGACAACAATGGACATGTTACCTCAGACCCACAGGAGATGAGAAAGCTTGCTGCTGATTTCTATTCCAATTTGTATGCTGCTGAAATCTCTGATGAACATTGTAGAAGAGAGCTGCTAAAAGACTTACCTGTTTTATCTGAAGATCATAAAAAGCTTTTAGAGACTGATATCTCTTTTGAGGAAGTCTCTCTGGCTGTCAGGGGTGTCTCTTCAGGCAAGAGTCCTGGCTTGGATCGATTACCGGCCGAGTTTTACAAATCTTTTTGGACAATAATAGGAGAGGACTATTTTAAGGTACTTCAGAAATGCTGTAGTGAATGTTTTCTTCCAACTAGCTGTCAATGTGCTGTTTTGTCATTGCTCCCAAAAAAGGGAGATTTAACTCTTTTAAAGAACTGGAGACCTGTGGCAATCTTGTGCACAGAATATAAAATTTTGTCCAAGGTTCTAGCAAATAGATTAAATAATGTGCTGCATGAAATTGTACACAAAGATCAGTCATATTGTGTAAAAAATAGTTCAATCATGGATAATCTTCATTTAATCAGGGATGTTTTTGATTATGCTTATTGTAAAGATGCCAATATGGGCCTGTTGTCCCTGGATCAGGAAAAGGCTTTTGACAGAGTTGATCATAGTTTTCTGTTTGACACCCTCAATGCTTTTGGTTTTGGGGAAAAATTCATCTCAGGGATTAAACTTTTATATACTGAAGCGACATGCATGATCAAAATGGGTGGTGGGTTAAGTATCCCTATTAATGTTAAAAGAGGAATCAGACAAGGTTGTCCACTTTCAGGTCAACTGTACAGCATTGTAATTAAACCCTTGTTGTGTAAACTGAGAAGAGAGTTAATGGGCCTACAGGTCAACACCATAAACTGTTCTATTAAACTCTCTGCCTATGCTGATGATATTACAGTTATAATCAGAGACCAAAGTGACATTCAGGTGCTTAAACAGGCTTTAGAGTTTTGTGGAAAAGCCTCATCAGCAGTAGTTATCTGGGGAAAAAGTGAAGCTTTATGGTGTGGCAGAGTTCTTAAAGGTCCAATGCTTCCTGGTGGGCTGCAGTGGAGAAGAGCAGGTTTTAAATATTTAGGAGTGTTTTTAGGGACAGAAGAGTTTAAGAAGAAAAACTGGGAAGGCCTCTTGGAGAAAGTGTGTGCTAGGTTGTCTCACTGGAATTGGTTGCTCCCCCAGTTGTCCTATAGGGGGAGGGTTCTGGTATGTAACAACTTGGTTGCTTCTTCACTTTGGCACAGAATGACAATACTTGAGCCTCCTGAGGATTTAGTGCGAGGAATACAACAACCACTAGTGGACTTTTTCTGGTCGGGACAGCACTGGTTGAAGGCTGCGGTGCTGTATCTTCCTAGACAAGAAGGAGGCCAGGGGTTGATTGACATCAGAGCGAGACTCAGGACATTCAGAATGCAGACGGTGCAAAGACTGCTCTACGGAGAGGATGTGAGCTGGGCTAAAGTAGCCTGTGCCCTCCTAAGAAGAGCTGGAAACATGGGTCTGGATCGCCACTTGTTCTTGATGGACATTAACAGACTGGATTTAAGTGGCTTGAGCCTTTTTTATAGATCAATTTTAAAGTCATGGTCACTTTTTACTTCGTCACGGAGTGCAGGTAGCACACAGAAATTATGGCTGAAGGAGGAACCACTGTTTTTCAATTCAGCATTGGATTCGGATGTTTTTAAATCGGACACTTTCAGAAAAGCCATGTGGGCTGCAAATATGACAAAGATTGGACACTTAAAAGACAAAAAAAAGTTGGATTAGCCCTGAAAATCTAGCTTCAAAACTGGGAATAAAATCAGTCAGGCTGGCACAAAACATGTTGACTCGGATTCTAGAGTCTCTGCCTCAGGACAATAGACTGGCAATGGAAACTTTTGATGAAGAGGCAGACAACTGTGATTTTCCAGAGTTGTTTTTCTCAGCACTGACTGGCACATGGCAAGAAAAAGAGGGCTGCTTATTGTCATTTAAGACACCTAAGCTGGCCTTCTTTGGTGATGCTGATAAGAAAGCCATCTACATTATGTATGTGAAAGTGTGGCATCTTAACACACTGAAGAGTGTCAGGGAGTCAAAATGGTTGGAGGTTCTGGGGCCAGGTGCCTCCCCTAAAGGCTGCTGGAGGTCCCTGTACAAACCACCCATTGAGAAAAGGTCTGGAAACCTTCAGTGGAGAATAGTACATGGGATTATAGCTACAAACAGACACAGAGCACACCTTGATCCAGAGGTAGGGGTAGGTTGTCCTTTTTGTAGAGAGCAGGAAACTGTTTTTCATTTGTTTTTAAAGTGTGAAAGGCTTCAACCTTTGTTTTGTATCTTAGAAGAGTGGGTTCATACTTTAGGGGAAGTTTTTACTCCAGCACTTTTCATCTATGGACCAAAGTATAGTAGAAGAAGGAGGGAAGTACATGTTCTGATTAACTTTCTTTTTGGTCAGGCAAAATTGGCTATATGGCTATCAAGAAAGCATTTTTTGAATGACGCTGGGTCAACTGATGTTGTGTCTATTTTAAAAGGGTTATTAAAATCTTGCATTAAAATTGAGTTTACGTATTACAAACTGGTCAATGATATGGAGATGTTTAAAGGTAAATGGGCTGTAAACCACTGTATTTGTGATGTTGATGTTGATGCTTGCTTGCTATTTTATATTTAAGTGTTATATACACTTTTTCCTCTGTGTAAATATGTGAAAAATGTAAATATATGTATGTTTGAGTTGTTGTTATTATTATTATTTTTTGAAATATAGGTCTTTTATGTTTTTATTGAATTATTAAAGAAGATCTAAAAGTTTAAAAAAAGTCTCTCTCTCTCTCTCTCTCTCTCTCTCTCTGACTCAAGTCAGTTTTGTCTCCATTCAGAGTAAATTCTAGAGACTGTTGTGCATGAAATTCCCAGGAGATCAGCAGATACAGAAATACTCAAACCAGCCCATCTGGCACCAACAATCATCCATGCGATTATCTAATCAGCCAATCATGTGGCAGCAGTGCAGTGCATAAAATCATGCAGATATGGGTCAGGAGCTTCAGTTAATGTTCACATCAACCATCAGAATGGGGAAAAAATTTGATCTCAGTGATTTGGACCATGGCATGATTGTTGGTGCCAGATGGGCTGGTTTGAGTATTTCTGGGATTTTCACACACAACAATCTCAAGAATTTACTCCGAATGGTGCCAAAAACAAAAAACATCCAGTGTCCAGCAGTTTTGTGGACGGAAATGTCTTGTTGATGAGAGAGGTCAACAGAGAATGGCCAGACTGGTTCGAACTGACAAAGTCTACGGTAACTCACATAACCACTCTGTACAATTGTGGTGAGAAGATCATCTCTGAATGCTATTCTGAGATGCAGGTTAAGGCTGTTTTGGCGGCACAAGGGGGACCTACACAATATTAGGCAGGTGGTTTTAATGTTGTGGCTGATCAGTGTATACAGATGGCAGTGTGCTGTAGTTCAGAATCCACTCGTGTCTCTCCTGTCTGAATAAAACAGTGCTCTTATTTATTCTGCAGGAAGAGAGAGCAGGCCACATACAGACACACAATCTCTCTCCCTCTCTCCATAACATCATCATTCTGACACCTGAGCTCTCAACACTGAGTTACAAGTGCAATCATATTAAAGCATTATTTCTTCTGTCAGTTGAAGAAGAGATTTCAGTTGTGAATGATGGATAGAAGGTAAAATCAGACATCTTCAACAATGTGTCAACATTAGATGTACTTTATCCACATAAATCAATGTACACATAAATAAAGAATAAACAGACACAAACAATGCTTGTAGAATAGATTAACTGCATGCTGACAGATGTATGTGGTCAATTGACTTTATTTATTGTTTCATTCAGGTAGTCATGCACTGTGAAAAACCAGACAGATTTCTTCAAAAGTATGCTTCATCATTTTGGTTTTATCTAATTGTTTTCTGCTATGTTTTTTTTTTTTTTTACTGTTGGTGAGACAATGACATTCAGTGATAGCTGCCTTATATATATATATATATATATATGTGATATTTCTTTAAACAATGTCTGTCTTTCTGTCTTTTCATTTTTGCTATTCATCCATACATATTTTTTTCTGTGTTGATTTATCTATTTTTTCTGATGCTTACATTAGTTCGAATCCAGGGTGTGCTGAGTGACTCCAGCCAGGTCTCCTAAGCAACCAAATTGGCCGGGTTGCTAGGGAGGGTAGAGTCACATGAGGTAACCTCCTCGTGGTCACGATTAGTGGTTCTCGCTCTCAATGGGGCGCGTGGTAAGTTGTGCAGAGATCGCGGAGAGTAGCATGAGCCTCCACATGCTGTGAGTCTCCGCGGTGTCATACACAACGAGCCACGTGATAAGATGCGCAGATTGACCGTCTCAGAAGTGGAGGCAACTGACTTGTCCTCAGCCGCCTGGATTGAGGTGAGTAACCGCACCACCATGAGGGCCTAGTAAGTAGTGGGAATTGGGCATCCCAAAAACGGAATAAAATAAAAAAATAGAGTTGCTCATATACTTTGCTCTATAAGAAAAGCTCACAAACAAATAAGCTTTCAAAAATTGTGGGGTAAATTCAGGCTGATCAGGTGCAGAACAAGCAACAGAACTGAACAGAACCTGTCCCAACAAAAGTATGTGAAAGTGAATATTTTATTTTTTAATAATTTTTTGTAATTATTATTATAATCACATTTTAACTTTGTAAAAATACAAAATTCTACATTCTCTTAATTCATATTATATCATGAAATGGTATATGTAATAATGATATGAGCTATCACTGTTTGAAATAATGTGTACAATTTACAAGTAATAACATTGAGCTAACATTAATTTGTATAGGAAACACTAAAAAGATACTGTTACTTTAAGAGTTTCAACGTGCATTTCACAGTGTTCCGGTTCAGCGAAAACATCAACGAGAATCTCTGTTTCTTTAGCGCACCCATGCTGTGTGAGATTAAATTAATATTTCTTTTTACTTTTTTATCTGACTGTAAAGAACAGAATGGATGTTAAGACACATTATTCAATGATGGACACACATTACACAGAGGAAATGATCTGCTTTAATCTCAAGCACTTTTCATCAAAACAAGGTGATTTTTCAGGTTGGCCTATTAGAGTATTACATTTCTAAAAGCTAAATTCAAGCACTTCAAGGACCTTGTGTGAACTCTGTAAACAGTGTAGAAAAAAGCACTGTAGTGGTAAAAGCAAGCGATAGAGATATTATGATGTTTGACGGGTCATTTAATTTATGATCACATAGACAGAAAGCAATGTTTTCCCATCCCTAATATGTATATATATATATATATATATATATATATATATATATATACATACAGTACTGTGCAAAAGTTTTAGGCACTTGTGAAAAATGTTGCATAGTGAGGATGTCTTCAAATATTTTTCATTTATCACTTAATGTCATACAGTAAACATAAAAAAGCTAAATCAATATTCGGTGTGACCACCTTTGCCTTTAAAACAGCCCTAATTCTCCTAGATACACCTGGACACAGTTTTTCTTGGTTGTTGGTAGATAGGATGTTTCAAGCTTCTTGGAGAATTCACCACAGTTCTTCTATCTATTGCAGCTGTCTCAATTGCTTCTGTCTCTTTATGTAATCCCAGACTGACTCGATGTTCAGTGGGGGCCATGACATCTATTTCCAAAAGTTATGTTTGGGAGTCTAAAATGTATTTTTCCTATTGACACACTAAAGCTGAAGATATACTTTTGTGAAACATCTTATGTGCCTAAAACTTTGCACAGTACTGTATATATAGTGTATATATATATATATATATACACTACTGGTCAAAAGTTTTGAAACACTTGACTGAAATGTTCCTCATGATCTTAAAAATCTTTTGATCTGAAGGCGAATGCTTAAATGTTTGAAATTAGTTTTGTAGACAAAACTATAATATATATATATATATATATATATATATATATACACACATACTGTATATAAACGTATCATACAGATGGTTAAAGGAATATTCCGGGTTCAGTTAAGTTAAGCTCAATCGACAGCATAGGGCTCTATTTTTGTGAGTATGCAAAGCACTGCGCAACGTGCAATAACAGTGCTGTCTTATCCAATTTTCATTAGAGTGCTAATTCCTAGTGCAAAATTTGTGCTAATGCAAAGCGCAAGTGGGCGTGAATGGGAGTGTTTGCGCTATCTGTGGGTGTATGCGCACAAACTGTGGGTGTATTGTGTGTTAAAAAAGTGCAATTTGCTGTTTTCCAGTTTTTTTGACCACTTCGGTATTTTTATTATAATTTAGTTTAGTTTAAAAACTAATTTGAATTAAGAAATATTTCTGGTTGAATTTTTTCATGTTTCAATAAATGACATTAATTTTTCGAAATCAAAATCGACCGGTAGAAGTGAAGTGCGTGCCGATACGATCAGTGTTAATACTAGCCATGATCTGTAAGTTACTTGATCAATATGAATAATAATACTTACATTCTCTATAATGTAACTGAGCGTACATCCAAATCTTGACGAGAACCACATTTTCCATGCGTATAATTGGAGCGTGTCACTGTCATAGAAAAATGCCTGACTTTCAACAAAGACGAAGTTAATGCACAAAAGAACGCAAGTCCATATTTCTGTTCTTCGAATTCAATGCATACTTTCCATTAACGCTACTAACTTCTTATATTTGTTTAGATTGCTGGTGTTTGACAGGGAGTGGACTATATAACAGGACGCCTTAGTACTTATTCACATAGGACAGTGCAACAGCCGGAGAAGAAACTCAGAATTAAATTGTACTTGTGCTACACCCAGCCCATCAACGCATTGCGCACGTGATTTTGCCAAACCACTTGCGCCTAGACTTAGCGCGTACTTTCACGAAAATACCAAGGCATCTACAAAAGAAGTGAATGGGGCCAGTACATAAACATTAAAATACATACCAGTTCAAAAGTATAGACACAAGACGTAAAGATTATACATGTTAACATGATTTTAGTGTGATAAAATCGCTTACTAACCTTTTCATTGTAAAATGTACTGTGTACAGTAGGTTTCGTTGTCATGACAACAAAATTGTAATATTGGAAATAACTTTACACAGATAAAATTAGTAAGTGATTTTATCTCACTAAAAATGTTAACTTAGATAACGTTTACGTCTTTTGGTTATACTTTTGAAACGGTGTGTATTTTAATGTTTATGTACTCGCCACATTCACTTCCATTGTCTCACTGCAACCATTTTTTTTATGTGTATTTTAAATGAGCAATGAGTTTATTGTGGTAAACAACATAATGCCACAAATGCTGTCAAATTAGCTTAACTTGAATTGAACCTGCAATATTAATTTAATAAATAGTGCTATTATTTATTTATTTATTGCAAGTTCGCAATCAGATTCACGTAAATAATTCTATAATTGTATTTTTTTCCTTTTTTTTTTGGTATTTCTTTTTTTATACCTCTCACAAAAACATCTAAATCCAATATTGGTATTTTGTATTATGAGAGCTGATTAATACTAGGAAACAATTACATGTATCACCCATTCTCATCTCTGTTACCAGAGTTATTGTGAGAAAAATGATCAAACAAGAAAGTCATTCGGGTTTGGAACGACATGAAGGTGAGTAAATGATGACAGAATTTGGTTTTCTGATGAACAGTTCCTTTAAAGCTCTGTGCATCTGTAAAATGAGAAAACATGTTTCTGTAATTATGTTTGCTAGAGAGACAGACCGACAGAGAGAGACAGGCTGAGACTACACAAACACATTGATCTCATCAAGGGATGGCTGAGAAAATCAGTTTGAGGGCTTCTTCAAGTGTTCTCAGATAATGTGGCTCTTCTCTCGCGCTCGTTCTCCAGAGATGGTAGGTCTTTTTAGTTTCTGTTTTGCAGAAGTGCCTGATAAGGTGACAGGGGAACAAGTCATTCCCCGAAGACAGGATGAAGCCTGACAGCCAATCAAATGAAGCCACGTTATGACACGTAAGCAAGCTTTTATCAGGTGAACAATGTTTGTTTGGGGATCTTTTATTGGTAAGCAATCATAGCTGACACTGTGTGAATCTCTCAAAAACTGTCAAGAACATGTCCAGGACATATCCTGAAAAAAAAAGGAAGTAGAAATTATATTTTGCATAAAGAAAATAAAGCCTATTATAGGACCAATGAGATTTTATGCATTGTGACATTAGTTTAATGACTATTAAAGGGATAGTTCACCCAGAAGTGAAAATTCTCTAATTATTTACTCACCCTCATGATATCCCAGGAGTGTATGACTTTCTTTCTTCACCAGAACACATTTGAAGAAAAATAGAAAATATCTCAGCTCAGTAGGTCCTTAAAATGCAAGTGAATGTTGATTTAACTTTTGAAGCTCCAAAAATCACAGTCAGTCAACATAAACGCCATCGATACGACTCCAACGATTAAATTAATGTCTTCTAAAGCGATACGATACATTTTGGTGTGAAAACGATCAATATTTAAATACTTTTTTAACTCTAAATCATGCTTCTGTTCTGCAGCGGTATGCACATGTGATGTAATCGCATGGGCATTTAAAACACATGAGAACTGAGCAGCGCTGTTTACAAGTGAGAAGGAGGAACGCTGTACAGAAGCTTCGATGGTTTTGGTTTAAATCTGTATTTATCTGTTTCTTTACTCACAATGGTGTGATTGTGTGCTTATCCTGGATGTCTCAACCGAGTAGAGAATGTGAGATTACCTCTGTATCATAGCAACGTGAATACATCACACGAGAGACCGCATGATTTCCACCCTCTCGTGAAGCTTACCGGAAGCGATGATTTAGAGTTAAAAAGAACTTCAATATTTCTCTTTTTTTGCACCAAAAGCGATTGTATCACTTTAGAAGATATTAATTTAACCGCTGGAGTCATATGGATGACATTTATGCTGACTGTCTGTGATTTTTGGAGCTTCTAAAGTGAAATCACCAAACACTTGCATTTTAAAGAACATACTGAGCTGAGATTTTTTTCTATTTTTCTGGTGAAGAAAGAAAGTCATACACACCTGGGTTATCATGAGGATGCATAAATAATGAGATAATTTTCATTTTTGGGTGAACTATCCCTTTAAGCACATTTAAACCTCTTAAAATTCACAAATTTTTCAATAACTCACATTTACATGGATACAATTGTTTTAAATGCTTGTTTTATCATATCACACCTATTTAGGACATGGTGTTAAGCTGCGGTCACACTATACTTTGAGCATGCACAGTTTTTTCAGACACCACATTGGACACATAGGATGCACGCTCAAGGGCTTCTGGTTTTAATAAAATAAAAACCACAAATAGCAAATAATATTATATTCAAAATGTTAAAATACACCATCTACTCACTTTCCTGCAACAATAAAAACATGCAGCTTCGAAACTCGTATTCTTAGTATTGAGCCAAGAGGTCAGTGTGTGATGTTTCCAACTTCTTATTATATGAATTTGCAGGTCGGAGTTCACCAAACTTTGGTCCGCATTTGCTCACCATAATGGCTGCTGATTGCTGTGTAGCATCGCAAATGGTTTCACGAGTTCAGGTATTAGGTGATTCAGATAGAACAGTGATGTTATAAATACTGCTTCCATTAGAGAGTGTCAAGAATCGCTTAGAGGCTTCAATATTGTGCTGTACAGAACGTTAGCTGTTACCCTTAAGAACCTGATCGCAGAAAGACAAAAACGTCATTTTGAGCTGTTTTGATATGTGTACTAATCGACAACAGAGATTAAGCTGGCTTTCAAAGTACATGTTGTCAATGAGATTTAAATGAGAAACATTTCTTAAAGGGGGTCATATTCAGCACTTTTATAGCATCTTAAAGGAATATTCCGGGTTCAATTCAAGTGAAGCTCAGTCGACAGCATTTGTGGCAAAATGTTGATTACCACAAAAACATTTTTTAGACTCATCCCTCCTTTGGTTTAAAAAAAATTAAAAATCTAGGTTACAATGGAACTTACAATGGAAGTAAATGGGACCAATCTGTAAACGTTAAAAATCAAGTTTCAAAAATATAGACAAGACGTAAACAATGTGTGTGTTTATATGACGGTAGTGTGATAAAATCTCATACTAACCTTTTCTGTGTAAAGTTATATCACATTTTACAATTTCGTTGCCATGACGACGTGACGCTGTAAACCCAAAAATGACCATAAAATGATTTAAACAGTTTTACAGCTCAGATAATACACTATATTACAGAATAATTAATGTAAGTGCTTTTATAAAATGATGAGCTTCTCATCTCTGCCTTTAAAGCCTCCAAAAATTGTCTCCATTCACTTCTATTGTAAGTGCCTCACTTTCAAAATTTACCTTGATATTTTGAGAGAAAGAGTTTGTTAACTCTTTATCTCAAGATATCGTGGTAAATTTGATTCCTCATAATATGAGCCCTCTGGTAGAGGGAAGGAGATGGTGCACAACATGATGACAGACAACCTGAAATATTCTGAGGTTGTTCCTGCGGTTTTGATGCATAAAAATTGCATTTTATTCATGATGCAGATGTTGTCTTCTTTCAATTATGAAACTTTTGGCAAGTTTTTCTGTGAAAAGTTTCTCTGAGAACATTCCGTCTCCTCAAGCCTGAAAAAAACACAAAAAAAAACAGTAAGAAACAAAGTTTGTACGATGTCCTCAGTGAACTACAAATGTCTGAATGCTGAACAAAAGGATTTAAGTTTTGCTTTGAGTGAACGTGATTCTCTCCTGTGAGATCCTCATAAGAATCCAATGCTGCATTCTCTTCAACTCTAACTTGGTACTTGGGAAAAGTACAATAGAATGCCGCTTGAATCAGATTTCTAACTTGGAAAACTTGTGCAGAAATTAGTAAGAAGTTAGTCTCAGTCACCATTTACATACATTATACAATGAGACTGTCATTCTGCATAACATCTTTTTTGTTCCACTAAAGAAAGTCATACACTGTTGAAACAATATGAGGAAGAGTAAATGATGATAGAATTCTAATTTTTTGGTGAACTATCCCTTTAACCCTTATGTTGTGTTCTGGTCATTTTGACCCAGATGACACTTTTTTCTTTCACATTTTTTTATTAATCAAATTTGAATAAAATTCCTTGACTTTGTTCACATATGGTACCTGAAATCACACACACACACAAAATCGGACCATTTTCTTCAAATTCTTTTGGTTTGATTTCACTTGGTTACACTTGTGTTTCGGGTCAAAAATGACCGGCCATTGGAAATGAATGAATTAGACTATAAAATACAGATATATTAGGTATAAGGAGCATCACAATCCTTTGAGCACATATGTGGATGTGTGTTTGCACACACAAAGTCCTCCAACATGTGCACACACACACACACACACACACACACACACAGTGTGTGTTGAGCGCCTTTTTGTGCATCGTATTTCCATGCACACTCTCTGAGGAATATTTCAAGATCTATTTATATTTTGTTGTGTTTGGGCTTGTTTGAATCGGGATAGTCTACTATAAGTTACTATATGTCATTGTCTATATTATATGTATCTTTCATGAAGAAATAAGGAAAACTTCACTCCTGTTTATTATATATACAGTATGTGTGTCTGAGGGAATTTCATACACTAATACTCACAGTAGTTTGGCCTCTGAGTAAAACAAATTTGCTCATTGCATTCTACAAATTGAGACCTTTCCAACAATACATAACACATTTTTTTATGGTTTTACCAACTCTGAATATAATTGTTGTGAGAACAAATTTGCAAATGATAAGAACAAAACAGTTCTTATTTGCCATGTGAATATATATATATATATATATATATATATATATATATATATATATTATATATATATATATATATATATATATATATATATATATATATATATATATATTCAAAAAAGAAGCAAAAAACCTGTCATAATTACTAAAAAAGAAGTTGATAAAAAGATCTAATGCAATATCTTGTGATAATATATGCAATATGAGAGATTTGTAAACGGTCTTAGTGGGCCGGTCGTTTTTGACCGGGAACACAAAATGCGTTAACAAAATGAACAGAACACAAGGGTTAAGTTCACGTGTCTTGTGATTGGTGGTCTTGTTTTGGCAAAATGCAGATTGCCTTTACATATCAAGAAATGTGAACAACATCTGCTCAGCTGACGTCTCTTGAGGTCCACTGACCGGCAGGCAGTAGGACATTTCCCAGCACGTATTGCACAGTACAACACTCCTTACCTGTCAGTCTCGACATTGATTGACAGTGTCACGCCAGGTAGTGAGGACTGCAGATTTAGCAGATGCATAAAGCATCCTGTAGCATGGAGAGGAAAGAGATCTTGAAAACAAAATAACTAAAAAAGGATCGGCAGGAGGGCGCATGTGAGTACAGACACAGAGACAGAGAAACACCAGAAAGACACTGAAATAGATGCACTTTTCTACAGATCCCTTTGCTTTACAGTTCTCTTTTATTTTTGTCCTCTAGTTTAACACTCCTGAACTTTTTGCCTGAAAAATAGTTGTGTTATGGCACTACTTTTAAATTGCCTTGTGTCTCAGGGCATGCAACATAGTGGTGTGGATTGAGTCCATTTGAGTTTGGTTCGATTGTTTGGTATAAAACAGTGTTGTGTCGATACAATCAGATATTTAACTTACACTTTGGGCATTTTTAGCACTGTGGACTTCTAGAAAGTAAAGTCTCATCAAAACATTTTTCACACCGTCACCGTTTTTCTTTCTTATCTTTTATTTGTCTTCTAACAATGTCCAACAGTGTATGTTCATGCATCACAGGAGATTTATGTAATTTTTGTCTGAAAGTTATGAAAATTTCCACCACAGTGTCATTTACATTTTAATACAAAATTACAGATTGATTGGAAATGACGCACAATAAATATATTCTGCTCACAAGTGATATTTCCCTTGTTTTGTCTCATATTTCTTTCTCAAGCATGTTCTTCACTGACACTTTTGTCCCCTTGGTCAAAAAACTTTATTAGGGGCAAAATTGTTTGGTGTGGTGGAAATGATGCCACAGCTGTGGTGGGACAAGTGTAATTTTTGAAAAAATGGATCAAAATCATTTTCACAATAATTTTCTTTGTTTAGATGATCATAGTTTTAAAGATGTAATAATTTATGTTTTTCTAATGTATTTTCATAGTTTAATTTTGAGAGTCTGTGTCTGAGACAAGGCTAAACAGTCAAACCTACACATAAAAGGCATTTGAAAAGTACCAAAAATAAATGAAATGGTCTGCACTTATATAGTGCTTTTTTAACCTTAGTGGTTTTCAAAGCGCTTTACACTGTGACACATTCACCCACTGACACACACCCACCAATGACGGCAGAGCTACCATGCAAGGCACTAGCCTGCAATTGGGAGCAACTTGGGGTTCAGTGTCTTGCCCAAAGACACTTCGGCATGTGGAATCATGTGGGCCATGAATCAGACCACCAACCCTACGATTAGTGGCCAACCCACTCTATCACCTGAGCCACAGCCGCCTGGCCTTGTAAAAAGTTTCCAATTCAGTTGGAATGTGACATTTAACATAAATAACTAAATAAATCTGTTCGTTTTGATCAAAATCAACCCCTAGGACATGAAATTGCCCAAAGTCAAAGAAGCACCTCTCTGTCTCTCTCTCTCTCTCTCTCTCTCTCTCTCTCTCTCTCTCTCTCTCTCTCTCTCTGTGTGTGTGTGTGTGTGTGTGTGTGTGTGTGTGTGTGTGTGTGTGTATGTGAGTGAGTGAGTGAGTGAATTCCTATTTTCCATTGAAGGTATTATTCAACCAACAAATGAAAACCCTCATGTTATTCCATACCCATATAACTTTAATCGTGTCCAGTGTTGGGGAAGCTACTTTAAGTTTGCAAAAGGTACAAGCTACTTATAATTTTAAGTAGTTAAACAACAGTTAAGCTACTCTTATGAAAAAGTACTACACTACATGCTACTAATCTAATAATTTACATTAATTGTCCAAACAAACTGAATCACTACAATTAATCATATTTTGCAATGCTTGATCCAGTTTGCTTGGCAATATGCAATGCATGCAAAAAAAGTAGAATACTAAAATAAAGTTTCCAACTGTCCCATATTAACTTATTGTCCTGTATTTAAGTGGTGAAACGCTACAGCTGAGTTACTGTCACGCTACTGAAAAATGATAAATTAGAAGTTTCACTACTGTTAGTTACTCCCCAACAATTTCCCAACAGGTTTGGACCAAGCAGTTGAACCTAATGTGAAAACAAGCTCATTGTTTTCACTGCTGTGCATCTTAATGTGACGAATCTGCTGTTTGTTCCATTTAAAGTGTAGGCTGAAGGTTACTACCTACCAGTGTATCCACTGCGACAGCGCTACACTTCCTGCAGTGATTAATGGCCGCTGTAAGCCAGCAGGACACAGTTAATGTCACTGGGATTATCACTCCCGTCCCACCGAACGCGATTCACAGATGCTGCAAATCTCCTGTCATGATGTCTTGTTCCATTGGTTGTTTTTCACTTTTTTATCCTCATGCTGCAGCTGTTGTAAATCTTGAGAAAGAAAGAATGGGGAATGGAGAGAGAGACTTAGGCTTACTGGTTCTGCTAATGGTCCATTATTATAGCTGTTTAATGTCTTTGCACCGCTATATGAACTTTCATTACTAGATATGATAACATGATGGGTACATTTAGAGGTAGGCTAGAGCAGAGGCACCTTGTTGTGCCGAAATCTGACTCCCTGCCAGATTCTTACGCCCTGCTACCTGATTGGTCCTTATACTTAAAGCCCATCCCTACACCTACTTCTAACCATAACAATACTAGGGAGTCAGAAATCAGCACGACAGCTTGAAACATAACATCTGTAGTATGATCATAGTTTAAAAATAATTTGGAGACCATTAGTAGATTTTTTGGATATATGTATATTAATTTGATGCAAAAAAAAAAAAAAAAGTCAATTGATCAACAACACATATTATATATATATATGTTAAAACATTAGGTTTATTTATTATACATAATAATATTAATAAATAATAATTATTAATAATATAAATTATATCATATTAAATAAATAATAATATTATTTATTACTTGTTAATAAATATTAATACATATTATCAATTATATTTTTTGTAATAAATACAATATTTATTGTAAATATTTTACAATAAGTTAAAATAAAATTACATAAAGTAATATATTATTATTATTACTGATATTAATAATTGGTTCATTGACAAATAAGGTTGTCCGAGGTTGTCAAATTACCACACTTGTACTGCAGTATTAAAAAAACTAGAACTTCTCTAGAACTGCACTCTGCATTTCTACACTTCATACATTTGCTGTTCTACTGTTTACTATAAACTTGACCAATGACAGCTAGTTCTGTCAGTCGATTAAAATATTTAATTGTGATGAATCGCATGAATTTCATGGTTAAATGTGATTAATCACAGATTTTGAAAGTGCTGAAATGTGACAAAATATACAGGTGCATCTCAATAAATTAGAATGTCGTGGAAAAGTTCATTTATTTCAGTAATTCAACTCAAATTGTGAAACTCGTGTATTAAATAAATTCAGTGCACACAGACTGAAGTAGTTTAAGTCTTTGGTTCTTTTAATTGTGATGATTTTGGCTCACATTTAACAAAAACCCACCAATTCACTATCTCAACAAATTAGAATATGGTGACATGCCAATCAGCTAATCAACTCAAAACACCTGCAAAGGTTTCCTGAGCCTTCAAAATGGTCTCTCAGTTTGGTTCACTAGGCTACACAATCTGCTGATCTGACAGTTGTCCAGAAGACAATCATTGACACCCTTCACAAGGAGGGTAAGCCACAAACATTCATTGCCAAAGAAGCTGGCTGTTCACAGAGTGCTGTATCCAAGCATGTTAACAGAAAGTTGAGTGGAAGGAAAAAGTGTGGAAGAAAAAGATGCACAACCAACCGAGAGAACTGCAGCCTTATGATTGTCAAGCAAAATCGATTCAAGAATTTGGGTGAACTTCACAAGGAATGGACTGAGGCTGGGGTCAAGGCATCAAGAGCCACCACACACAGACATGTCAAGGAATTTGGCTACAGTTGTCGTATTCCTCTTGTTAAGCCAGTCCTGAACCACAGACAACGTCAGAGGCGTCTTACCTGGGCTAAGGAGAAGAAGAACTGGACTGTTGCCCAGTGGTCCAAAGTCCTCTTTTCAGATGAGAGCAAGTTTTGTATTTCATTTGGAAACCAAGGTCCTAGAGTCTGGAGGAAGGGTGGAGAAGCTCATAGCCCAAGTTGCTTGAAGTCCAGTGTTAAGTTTCCACAGTCTGTGATGATTTGGGGTGCAATGTCATCTGCTGGTGTTGGTCCATTGTGTTTTTTGAAAACCAAAGTCACTGCACCCGTTTACCAAGACATTTTGGAGCACTTCATGCTTCCTTCTGATGACCAGCTTTTTAAAGATGCTGATTTCATTTTCCAGCAGGATTTGGCACCTGCCCACACTGCCAAAAGCACCAAAAGTTGGTTAAATGACCATGGTGTTGGTGTGCTTGACTGGCCAGCAAACTCACCAGACCTGAACCCCACAGAGAATCTATGGGGTATTGTCAAGAGGAAAATGAGAAACAAGAGACCAAAAAATGCAGATGAGCTGAAGGCCACTGTCAAAGAAACCTGGGCTTCCATACCACCTCAGCAGTGCCACAAACTAATCACCTCCATGCCACGCCGAATTGAGGCAGTAATTAAAGCAAAAGGAGCCCCTACCAAGTATTGAGTACATATACAGTAAATGAACATACTTTCCAGAAGGCCAACAATTCACTAAAAATGGTTTTTTTTATTGGTCTTATGATGTATTCTAATTTTTTGAGATAGTGAATTGGTGGGTTTTTGTTAAATGTGAGCCAAAATCATCACAATTAAAAGAACCAAAGACTTAAACTACTTCAGTCTGTGTGCATTGAATTTATTTAATACACGAGTTTCACAATTTGAGTTGAATTACTGAAATAAATGAACTTTTCCACGACATTCTAATTTATTGAGATGCACCTGTACTTCTTTTCTTGTCAAAATACATTTAGTTACTTAGAAAACAAAACAATACAGTACTATGTAACAATAATGGTTTTTTTTTAATGTTTCTGAAAACAAAGCCTCATTTTATAAAGATAGAAATGCACTAAAATGGCTCCAATTAAGTAACAATAAACATTTTTTTAAGTCTAAGTAGGAAATAGACAAATTGAAAGAACACAGTAGGTTGCATATTCATTGCAATGCACATTGAACCTCGTAAACCCTGATCCTCCAAAATCGTAGTCATCTGACAGGCTATGGCTCTCCACTTTACCACAGCAATCGTGAAGTCACATTCACATGATTCGCACCGCTTTGAACTCCACATGAAAGCACTGCATCATGTTTTGCTTTTAGCGCTGGCACTGCCAATGTAATGATACTTTATCCGAATAGTCTGGTAAGATGAAAGTGCAATGAGGCGCAGAGACGCTGGCTGCTGTACTCCAACGAGTTTTTTGAATGTGGCTTAGATTGCACAAATAAATAATACAGTTAACCCTTGTGCGACCTTCGGAACATTTTTGTCTTTTTCATTTTTGTTTTTCAATCATTTTGGCTGTGTTAATACACTGTGTACACAAAATAGTTACATTCAGGACCTTAAGGACAAAAATATCCCCATTGAAACCCATTAAAAGTGCAATATTTGATCCCAGTGACATTAAAGCATAAAATCATGAATTCTAATTCAAAAAATCTAAAAAAAAATTATTTATTTTTTTTCCACCAGATGGTGCCATTTTTCTCATGTTTAGCCTATGGAGCAAATACATGCTTTTTTCCTATTTTTTGTTTGCTGTATTATAGAGCACTGCAGGCCAGTTGAATAAATGATGCAGCTAAAATTGTGTGGGAGTGTTGGTATGAATGTCAGAGTGTGTTTTGTATGTGTATTGAGAAATGTGTGTGTGTGTGTGTGTGTGTGGGGGCATGTTTATGTGGTTTACGAGGAAAACATTTTAGGTTACAAACTGGTAATTACTAGGGTATTATGCTATAAATGTGGTTTATGAGGAAATTTCTAGTGTCCCCATAATTTAAATTGCTTAAAAAACATACTAAACTATGTTTTTTTGAAAATGTAAAAATACACAAAGGTTTCTGTGAGGGTTAGGTTTAGGGGTAGGGGACAGAATCTATAGTTCGTACAGTATAAAAATCATTATGTCTATGGAGAGTCCTCATAATGATAGGTAGACCAATGTGTGTGTGTGTAATAATAATTGAATTTATCACACGTTATATGTTTTGCACACATACAGTGAAATTCATTTTTTTTTTTTTTTTTTCACATATCCCACCTAAGCTGGGGTCAGAGTGCAGGGTCAGCCATGATACAGCACCCCTGGAGCAGATAGGGTCAAGGGCCTTGCTCAAGGGCCCAACAGTGGCATTTTGGCAGTGCTGGGGCTTGAACCCCCAATCTTCTGATCAGTAACCCAGAGCCTTAACCGCTGAGCCACCACTGCCCACAAAGTATGTATGTATGTATGTATATATATATATATATATATATATCAGGTGCATCTCAATAAATTAGAATGTCGTGGAAAAGTTCATTTATTTCAGTAATTCAACTCAAATTGTGAAACTCGTGTATTAAATAAATTCAATGCACACAGACTGAAGTAGTTTAAGTCTTTGGTTCTTTTAATTGTGATGATTTTGGCTCACATTTAACAAAAACCCACCAATTCACTATCTCAACAAATTAGAATATGGTGACATGCCAATCAGCTAATCAACTCAAAACACCTGCAAAGGTTTCCTGAGCCTTCAAAATGGTCTCTCAGTTTGGTTCACTAGGCTACACAATCTGCTGATCTGACAGTTGTCCAGAAGACAATCATTGACACCCTTCACAAGGAGGGTAAGCCACAAACATTCATTGCCAAAGAAGCTGGCTGTTCATAGAGTGCTGTATCCAAGCATGTTAACAGAAAGTTGAGTGGAAGGAAAAAGTGTGGAAGAAAAAGATGCACAACCAACCGAGAGAACTGCAGCCTTATGATTGTCAAGCAAAATCGATTCAAGAATTTGGGTGAACTTCACAAGGAATGGACTGAGGCTGGGGTCAAGGCATCAAGAGCCACCACACACAGACATGTCAAGGAATTTGGCTACAGTTGTCATATTCCTCTTGTTAAGCCACTCCTGAACCACAGACAACGTCAGAGGTGTCTTACCTGGGCTAAGGAGAAGAAGAACTGGACTGTTGCCCAGTGGTCCAAAGTCCTCTTTTCAGATGAGAGCAAGTTTTGTATTTCATTTGGAAACCAAGGTCCTAGAGTCTGGAGGAAGGGTGGAGAAGCTCATAGCCGAAGTTGCTTGAAGTCCAGTGTTAAGTTTCCACAGTCAGTGATGATTTGGGGTGCAATGCCATCTGCTGGTGTTGGTCCATTGTATTTTTTGAAAACCAAAGTCACTGCACCCGTTTACCAAGAAATTTTGGAGCACTTCATGCTTCCTTCTGCTGACCAGCTTTTTAAAGATGCTGATTTCATTTTCCAGCAGGATTTGGCACCTGCCCACACTGCCAAAAGCACCAAAAGTTGGTTAAATGACCATGGTGTTGGTGTGCTTGACTGGCCAGCAAACTCACCAGACCTGAACCCCACAGAGAATCTATGGGGTATTGTCAAGAGGAAAATGAGAAACAAGAGACCAAAAAATGCAGATGAGCTGAAGGCCACTGTCAAAGAAACCTGGGCTTCCATACCACCTCAGCAGTGCCACAAACTAATCACCTCCATGCCACGCCGAATTGAGGCAGTAATTAAAGCAAAAGGAGCCCCTACCAAGTATTGAGTACATATACAGTAAATGAACATACTTTCCAGAAGGCCAACAATTCACTAAAAATGTTTTTTTTATTGGTCTTATGATGTATTCTAATTTTTTGAGATAGTGAATTGGTGGGTTTTTGTTAAATGTGAGCCAAAATCATCACAATTAAAAGAACCAAAGACTTAAACTACTTCAGTCTGTGTGCATTGAATTTATTTAATACACGAGTTTCACAATTTGAGTTGAATTACTGAAATAAATGAACTTTTCCACGACATTCTAATTTATTGAGATGCACCTGTATATATATATAAAAAAAACAACAGTGGCATTATGTAAACAAACTGGCATTTAAAGGGTTAAAATCCTGAAAATGAATGAATATTTGGTAGTTATGATCTGGACTGATATTGGTTAAAAAATCTAAGTTGGTGAAAGTGGAAAATAATATTAATATATAATATTTTTATGGCAGTTTTTTGACGCAGACTTTTTTGTCCTTTTTTTATTTTTTTATCTGACACTGCACAAAAAATAATAATGCATCAAAATCAATGATGTTGCTAATCATTGACATATCCCAGACTGTGATAATCCCCCCCACAGCATTTAGTATGCTACATTTGCAATTGCAACTCAGTTTGTACTGGACTGCAGCTCGTTGAACTGCACTGAACTGCAGGTGAGCTACACAAACTGCAGCTCCTACTGCATTGATTTGAAATTGTTCTACACTGAACTGCAGGTATTTTGCAATGTACTGCAGTTATACTTGTGTGGAATGCAGATATACTTCACTGAAATGTAGTAGTATTACATTGACCAGCAGTTGTACTGCAGTGCACTATATCAGTACTGCAGTCAAAAGGCATTGTAAGTGCAGTACAGTCTGTCATTGTGTAGTACAGCATAATTTTACTACACAAAACTGCACTTTTTATAGCATAGATTGCAATGATACTGCAATCAGACTGCAGTTTTGCTGCAGTTCATTTTTGTAAGGGTTTTAACAAATGAAGGTCTTTTTAACTTGAAACGGCATCTAAAAAACATGGGGCTTCTACATGAGATGCTGACAAAAAACAGCAAGACGTGGATCAATGGTAAAAGTCATCAGTCTAGCGCTTGTTTACATTGGAAAACAGTTGAAAAACAGCGATGGGATGCAAAAATGGAACCCCTTTACTCCACTACACTATTCTTTAAATACCCCTTGAAATCAAAACTGGACTTTCTGTGGTTTTTCAGTTCATGTCTCTTAGCATTGAGGCCATTTATTTGCTTTGTGCACTCCCTAATCTTGACAAAAATAACTTTGAGCACATTTACACCTTTACATTTAAAGCCTTTCCCTTCTGGACAAACGGACCAAAAATACTGATGACATCATCTTGCACTCATGAGCATGTCCTTTGAAATGTTCTCGAGAATGAGAATGTTCTTCTTCCTAATATGACTTGCAACCAAGTAGCATTAGCATGTAGCAAATCGTGGTTCACGGCTGTGATGTAAAGTAAAAACTATTGGCTATCATTTAAAAAAAAGAACAAGTTTTTGAATATGTCCTGACAAAATTTCCTGTTTCAATACATCAACACAGAAAAGAAAACTCATTACATTTACAAGCTTGTTCAAGTACGATCAAATTGCACGGTAGCTTGACTGATTGAGCGTTGCACTTGCGATGTAAAGGACTGGAGTACGAGTCCTGAAGAGCACATGAACCAAAAGTGTCATAGAAGCACCACAAAATGACATGGTTGTGTTTTTCATCTCATATTTGCTTTTATGACACTCTCGGTTAGGTTTAGGTTTAAGGTTTAGAGTAGGGAGATCAGTTTTTTCATTTAAAACTCGATAGAGCATTAACCTTGAAAACCTCATTTGTTTGGAAGACAATTCAACTTGTTTTTAATGCTACACAGTGGACATTTCACATTGGAACTTAATGTAAAAATGTCACCACAGTCACGTAATTTTCATGAGATCAGGTCGGTCAAAAGACTTGATTGACATTTGGCATTGGAGAAAAACAGACAAGAGCCTCCAACAGTGTAAATCAGAGCTGTGTCTGTCCACTTTGACTTCCAAACATAACAGCTCTGCCCGTGAGTCTGCTATTGGCCTGTTGTTGTGGGATGACACATAGAGAATACTTCACCATCTGTCATTTGATGTAGCAAAGAACTCATTATGAAATGATCACTGGCTGCCTTATAAAAATCCAATTCATTCTGAAATATCTGCTAAAGAGACGAAATGTATTCTGGGATGCCATTTGTGGCATTTTTTGTGATATTTTGCAGTGAAAACTCACAAATAATCATAGTATACTTGTGTAATTTGTGTCAGTGGCGGTGTGAGTGCCTGTAATTATTTAGTGCATAAAAACTGAATTTGCAGCTAGCAATTCAAAAATAATAAATACACACAAAAAATACAATGTATTTAAGATGTGAAACCCGATTATGGCTAATATGAGTTCAAAGGAAGACCCTTAATTATTTTGATATTTCATTTTCTGCCTCAGAGAATGCAAGTAAACATTGGTAAGGTTAAAATAGTAGGCCTACACTCACTGAGCACTTTATTGGGTTCATCTGTACACCTACTTATTCATGCGATTATCTAATCAGCCAATTGTGTGGCAACAGTGCAGTGCATAAAATCATGCAGATACGGATCTGGAGCTTCAATTTTTGTTCACATCAACCATCAAAATGTGGAAAAATTTAATCTCAGTGATTTGGACCGTGACATGATTGTTGGTGCCAGACGGGCTGGTTTGAGTATTTCTGTAACTGCTGATCTCCTGGGATTTTCATGCACAACAGTCTCTAGAGTTTACTCAGAATGGTGCCAAAAATAAAAAACTTCAAGCGAACAGCAGTTCTCCGAATGGAAATGCCTTGTTGACGAGAGAGAATGGCCAGACTGGTTCGAGCTGACAGAAAGGCTACGATAACTCAGATAACCCCTCTGTACAATTGTGGTGAGCAGAATAGCATCTCAGAATGCACAACGCGTCGAACCTTGAGGCGGATAGGCTACAACAGTAGAAGACCATGTAGGTTTCACTTCTGTCAGCCAAGAACAGAAAGCTGAGGCTGCAGTGGGCACAGGCACACCAAAACTGAACAGTTAAAGACTGGAAAAACTTAGCCTGGTCTGATGAATCTTGATGTCTGCTGAGGGTCAAAATTTGGCACCAACAGCATGAATCCATTGACCCAACCTGCCTTGTGTCAACAGTCCAGGCTGGTGGTGGTGTAATGGTGTGGGGAATGTTTTCATGGCACATTTTGGGCCTGTTAATACCAATCAACCATCACTTGAATGTCACAGTCTATTTGAGTATTGTTTCTGACCATGTGCATCCCTTCATGGCCACAATTTACCCATCTTCTAATGGCTACTTCCAGCATGATAATGCACCATGTCACAAAGCAAAAATAATCTCAAACTGGCTTCATGAACATGACAATGAGTTCACTGTTCCTTCCTTGGAAGTGGCCTTTCAAGTCACTGGATCTGAATCCAAGAGGGATGTAATGGAGATTCGCAGCATGAATGTGCAGCTGAAAATCTGCAGAAATTGTGTGATGCAATCATGTCAACATGGACCAGAATCTCAAAGGAATGTTTCCAACATCTTGAGGAATCCATGCCATGAAGATTTGAGTTTGTTTTGAGAGCAAAAGGAGGCCCTACCCAGTATTAGTATAGTGTTCCTAATAAAGTACTCAGTGAGTGTACAATAAAAACACTGTAAACTAAAAACACAAATGAGGATTCAGTATTTGGCCTGTTGTGATTACCACTTCACCCGGTTGCGATCATTTGATTTAACCACAATTATCTGAAACAACTGCGATTATTGAACACTTAAAAAACGAATCACATTGTACTATCCAAATAAGGGATTTTTAAGCGAATATAAAATGAACACATTTCGTGAATGTTGAGTCTCATTTTCCAGTGCAACAGTGCATTATGTGAGTACTCCAAATGAACTGAGACTGTCAGCAACTGTGAAGAGTGTGTGAAGAATAAAAGCTAGCTGTGATGTACATGCACCGTTTAAAAGTTTAGACCAGGCTTTCGACAGAGAACACAAAAATTTTTTCGGTTTCTCTTGAATGTTCATGTAATGGCAAAGGTTCTTGGTTGTTGCAGGTTCATACACGCAGGGTTAATGACACACAGTGACACAGATGAGAAGATGAGGAGGAGATGCTTACTCTGTAACTGTGGAGATAATTTTACAATGTCGGCTGTGCAGTTGGAGATGTCTCAACTGCTTCAAGCTTTTTGAGCGTTTTGCTGCTGTCGATATGAAGAAAAGTGATTACTATTACCTCAGATTCACAATTTATGCAGAAAAATTGCGGAAATCATACAAAATGGCAAGTGTAAGGCTGGCACCGTGATGTCTACACCCAAAAGGCTCTGTGAGAGCCAACATCATAAAACTCTCACACAGAAGAGTATCTCCACCTGAGACAACACACCCTACTGATTAAGGACCATTAAACACAAATCTCACTCACATCTGCCCGCTCTCTCACCTCAGGTCACTTTCGGGTCACCAAAACTTATGACTTATCCTGTTCTGTAATGTAAAAGGTTTTCTGATCATACATGTTTGGTATCATTCAAGATGTCTCAGTGCAACTGGTAAAATGGTCTCATTCCCTTTCAGCAAAGTCAAATCACAAGTAAGATTTAAGAACTTAGTATAAATTCTACTGCATTCTATCAGGGACATGATCCCTCCCAGATCTCTCACAGAGACCAGATGCTGTATGCAGATTGGGTGCATTCTTTGTAAACATCAAGCGACCTACTCAATCACAAGTTTCAAAGGTCTACCTTCAAACCCCTAAATTGTAAACCAAATCCTGAATAACATCAAACACACACATCTGAAATAACAATAGAATCGTTTGGTACTTAAGGAGAGATGGCAGAGGAGCTCAGGGAGTCTGTAGTCAGATATCCCACACAATTGCTGCGTGTCACTTTCTATTGGCAGGTATGTTTCTTTGACTTGTCTTTTATTTTTAGGAATGTTTGTTTATTCTGATGATGTGTGAAATTGGCTTTGACTGATTTTGTAACTTACGTTTTAAATCCTACCTGGCAAATAAATTGTTACTTTTTGATTTATTCTGTATTCCTCCGAAATCATTTATCGCCGGTAGATTCGAGGGACGCCTTTTGTTACCGATGATCATTACTGGAGCTTATGAATAGGAGAAAACCACATAAGACTACCAGTCACTGCTTATCACCGTCTTAGCAAGTTATATGAAATGTGACTAAATAAAACTATCATCTGGTTATGAGCAAGCAGTAGGCGGCCAAACCAGATGATATCAGTAAACCCTGCAACCGCTGACTATGAACGGAACTGGCGATTTTGTGTCCGTGAGATCTATGTAATTAATCGTCTGGCATATGACTCTGAGCGACAATCGGGACCCGAATGAAAGGATAATGAAAGTTAGGATGATTCAGAGTAATCAATAACTTAAAAAGATTAAATTAAAAGAGTGATCAGAATTCAGTTAGAGCTTAAATCTAAATTAGAGGTTCAATTTAAATTGGAGTCAGATAAAATTAATTGATAAAGTGTTTTTTATTCAAAGCGTTTCAGCACTAAGAAAAGACAGAACAACCACAAATAGTCAGCATAAACGTCATCGATACGACTCCAGCGGTTAAATTAATGTCTTCTAAAGTGATACGATAACTTTTGATGCGAAAAAGATCGATATTTAAGTACTTTTTAACTATAAAGCATCTCTTCCGGTCAGCAGTGGTATGTGTGTGTGTGACGTAATCACGTTAGCACATTCACATGAGAACTGACATACATGTGACACACCCGGAAGAGCAGCCCTGTTTAAAACTGAGAAGGAGGAACACTGTACAGAAGCTTTGTTGGTTTTGGTTTAGATCTGTATTTGTATCTGTTTGTTTACTCACAATGGTGCATTTGTGCTTATCCTGGATGACTCAACCTAGAGAAGAACGTGAGATTACGTCCATAACATGCCAACGCAAATTCATCACACAAGAAACCACGTGAACTTGGTGCTCTCTACTGCTGCTGACCAGAAGCGATGGTTTATAGTTAAAAAGTACTTAAATATTGGTCTTTTTCGCACCAAAAGTGATCGTATCACTTAAGAAGACATGAATTTAACCATCGTATCGATGATGTTTATGCTGACTGTCTGTGATTTTTGGAGCATCAAAGGTCTGATCACCATCCACTGGCATTTTAAGGACCTACTGAGCTGAGATATTGTTCTAATTTATTTTATTTTTTTATTTTTTTATTATTCAAATGTGTCCTGCAGAAGAAAGTGACACACATCTGGGATGGCATGAGGGTGAGTAAATGATGAGAGAATTTTCATTTTTGGGTGAACTATCCCTTTAAGCTTTAAAGTTGTATCAGTATTTTATAGTTCGTCCCTAGAAATCCCAAAATCTCAGGTATATGTTTTACAAGTTATTGTAACTTTATGTTATCAAAACCATCAATAAACCTGAAAGCTTGATAAAACAGATCTATAATATATGTTATATAAATGTTGAGTATACTGTATATGGTTAGAAACAAAAGATGATGTATATTATTAGTCCAGAACCATCACAAGCTAATTTTAACATTTCAACATTCCTACAGCTTCAGTCTGTGTAGCTCTTTTTTAACTGAATGTCTCAATATTGTGTAATATGGGTTACAGGTCAATTCTATATCTAACCCTGAATGCTTTTACCTCATATCAATCCCTCTTCATTTATTTCTTGACTGGAGGACAGAAAGAGAGAGATGTCAGTCTAGAATCATACAAGCCCACCATCAGACAGGAGAGGAGTCACATTTGGCAATATCATATGTGAGGCACTCAATGTGTACTGTAAATGTGCAGTTTCTCCATGTTTAGTTTATTTTATGAGTGAATCTCACACAGAACATTGTCTGGGTCCAGGGACGTGCACAGACATTTTGGGGGGCAGGGGCTCAAGTGGAAAAAAAGGGCACTTCTCATAATTGTTTATTTAAAAATATTTTTTAAACAAAACGTTAAATATATTAACACAACTCTGACTTCCTTACCAATTTATTTTAATTCCCTCACACTCACGCAATTGTTTCATACTCAACAGATTTCTACAAAATAATCAGTTCACACAGAGATCATGGTCTTCTTTAGTATTCACTAGGTTTATCACAAGAGTAGGCAACAGCAAAGAAAACTATGCCACAATGTGCATGTTTTCTATGCTACTAGTTTCAAGTATATTTTTAGAATAAATGACTGCACCAAGGAGAGGGACATAGTTTCACTAATAATTTGTTTATTTTGCACAAGGCAATAAATCGTTTTTGATGAGGAGCCTACGATCAAAATTATGAAGTTACTGTTTAAGGCAGGACACTTTTTTCATGTAGTGGTCAATTTTGAGATTTTGGTCTATTTTGTTTCTGTCTTCTTTTACTCTAATGGAAAGAAAACTTCCAAAATACACATTTAGATGGTGTTTGTTTTTAGCCTACTACCCTCCGTCTGTTTGCATCTGTAGATTTCTTCTAAATTAACCAAAACAAGCTAATCTGCATATTTAAACATAACAGTTCAGGGGGAAAGACTCTTGATGTAAGTCATTAACTGGGGAATTTCTGTGGTGATATGCTTTAGTTATTTTTGTTTATCCTATTCACCTGCAGTGCCTTGTCAAATGTATGCAAATTAGCGCATTTTAATTATATACGCCTAATTTGCATATCAATGTGGCGATTGTGATGATGTGAGTGAGAGAGAGGGAAGGAGGGAGGGAGGGAGAGAGAGAGAGAAAGAGAGGGAGGGAGGGAGGGAGGGAGAGAGAGAGAGAGAGAGAGAGAGAGAGAGAGGGAGGGAGAGAGAGAGAGAGAGAGAGAGAGAGAGAGAGAGAGAGGGAGAGAGAGAGGGAGGGAGAGAGAGAGAGAGAGAGAGAGAGAGAGAGAGAGAGAGAGAGAGAGGGAGGGAGAGAGAGAGAGAGAGAGAGAGAGAGAGAGAGAGGGAGAGAGAGAGGGAGGGATGGCGGGCATCGGAACTCGACAAAGTCTCATCTCCCGACCTGATATTTAGATTTTTTTTATTCAATAAATATATTTGTTTGTCAGGGAAGCTGTGCGCAAACAGGAATATATATATATATTCATTTATAAAAAAAAAAAAAAAAAAAAAAACCACCCCAGAAAAAGGGCACTTTCTCTCGAGAAGAAAAAGGGCAGGTGCTCAAACCCCCTTTGATGTCTATGTGTGCACGTGCCTGTCTAGGTCACATTCACAAAAATGTAATTTTGTATAAAGAAAATTAGGCTTTTTTTTTGCTATATAACTTTTTTAGCGTTGGGAAGTCAATTCATTTTAGTGAATCGTTTCGTTCATTGGGAAGTCAATTCATTTTAATGAATCATTCTATTGGACGGTTCATGCAAATTAACTAGTCCATATGAATGATGTTCATGATGGTCGTTGTTTATATTATAACTATGTAGCATTGAAAAATCAATTCATTTTAGTGAATCATTTCATTTGGATGGTTCATGTAAATGAACTAGTTCATATAAATGATTCCTTTTGCTGGTGTTTATAACTTTTTAGCGTTGGGAAGTCAATTCATTTTGGAGAATCATTTCAGCCATTGGGAGGTCAATTTATTTTAGTGAATCTTTTCAACCATTGGGGAGTCAGTTCATTTTAGTGAATTGTTTACTTCATTGGGAAGTCAATTCATTTTAATGAATCATTCTGCTGGATGGTTCATGTAAATTAACTAGTTCATATAAATGATTCCTGTTCATAATTGCTGTTGTTTATAACTTTTTAGCATTGGGAAGTCAATTTATTTTAGTGAATCATTTTGTTCGTTGGGAAGTCAATTAATTTTGGTGTATAGTTTTATTTGGACAGTTCATGTAAATAAAGTTGTTCGTATGATTCTTCAGTTCACTTCAGCCCCTGCACATATGTCACTTTTCTTCTTTTATAGTTAAATAAATAAACAAAATATTTATAATTACAATAATTTAGTTAAACTTGTTCATTTGGGATGTCAGTTCATTTTAGTGAATCATTTGTCGCTCATTGAGAAATCAATTAATTTAGTGAATCTTATCATTTGTTTGGGATGTGTCGCTTAGTGAATCATTTTTCACTTGCTGGGAAGTCAATTAATATTGGTTTATCGTTTTATTTGGATGGTTCTTGTAAATAAACTAGTTCATATGATTCTTCCATTCACTTCAGCCACTGTACAGATGTCACTTGGCTTCTTTTGTAGTTGAATAAAACAACAAAATATTTAGTATCATTCTAAGATTCGTTTCGTTTGGAGGGTTCATATGTGGTAAATGAACTAGTTCAAATAAATGATTCTACTAATTCACTTGAGCCCTTGCACAGTCACTTTGCTTTTTTGTTTCTTTTTTAAAAACAGGAAAATATATAATTAATTGCTGTTGTTACGTTTTTCAACACCGTTATAAGTTATTATTAGCTGTTATGTTCTAATTTATGACCAAACTCACTGATATATACTGTGTGTGTCATGTGTATTTTGTTGATTCATGTCTTTTATTTTGAAATGTTTAGTTCCTGTTTCCCTTGTCATGTGATTTCTGTTTTCCCTCCATGTTCATGTGTCATGTTTTCATTGGTTTATTGTTTAATTAGCTTGTTATGAGTTCTGTTTGTTCACTGGTTTATGTTCTCCCATGTCTTGTATTTAAGCCCTCATGTTTGCATTGTCTAGTTGTCAAGTATTGAATGAATGTGAGTATAGATGTTTATGTCAAGTTTGTTTAGTTCACGTGTATAGTTAGGGCATTCACTTTTGTAAATAAACTGCACTTGGGTTCTTCATCTTCACGTCTTCGCCATTGCCATCATTGTCAGCAGCCAACATCGTTACAGAATCCTTGACCGAACCATGAACCCAGCAGTTCGGCTTCTGCGCCTACGTCAGGGGAATCGTCCCCTGGAGGACTATGTGGAGGACTTTTGCGATCTGGCCTTCCAGGTGGACTTTAATGAGGTTGCACTCAAAGACTGTTTCCGGTTTGGACTGAGTGAGCCTATCTCCATTCTGATGCCAGGCGGTAAGAGTACCCTTACCCTCACTCAGTATATCGACCTCACCCTGCAGATTATTGGTTCCACGTTCACTGTGGGCGACGTGGCCGCCGCCGAGCCAGAGGTCCGCGACGTGGCCGCCAAGCCAGAGTTTCTAGTCATGGTCGCTGAGCTAGCACCATCTTTTGCTCCATGCCACGTCACAGCAACGCCTCAGCCTGTTCCATGCCACGTCACAGCCACACCTGAGCAGTTGGACCTGGAGATGGTTCCCACCCTTATACCCACCCTTTGTTCTCCTGAGCATGCAAGGGGAACTTTCGGCCCTCCGACCCCGCCTGGACCCTCCGAGCCCTGGACTTCGCCTTGGCCTGTCAGTCCCTCGACATTGCCTCAGCTCTGCGTTCCCTCGGCTCCACTGCGGTCCTTCAGCCTGTCGGATTTGCCGGGGTCCCTCGTCCCTCCGGCTCCTCCTTGGTCTGTTGGTCACCTGGCTCCGCTTTGGCTCTCCGATCCTCTGGCTGTGCCTCGTCCCTCCGATCTGTCAGCTCCACCAGGGACCTCCTTCCCTATGGCTCCACCTTGGTCCTCATTCCCATCGGCTCCACCTCAGTTTTCCAATCCCCCAGCTCCGCCTTGCTCCTCCGAGCCTCTAGCACCGCCTTGGTCCTCCCTGCCATCGGCTCCACCCTGGCCTTTCGAGTCTTCGGCTACTCTCCGGGCTCCACCTTCCATGGCTCCGCCCCTCGGGCCTCTCATGGCTCCACCCTCCACGGACTCTGCCATGCTCCACGCCTCAAGACACCCCCCCACCCCCCCACGCTCCCTACAGAACTTTGAATTTGTCATGTTTTACATGTTTTGTTTATGTGTTGGGGTGTCGGGAGCCACCCCTTAGTGGGGGGGATATGTCATGTGTATTTTGTTGATTCATGTCTTATTTTGAAATGTTTAGTTCCTGTTTCCCTTGTCATGTGATTTCTGTTTTCCCTCCATGTTCATGTGTCATGTTTTCATTGGTTTATTGTTTAATTCTTATCAGTTCTGTTTGTTCATTGGTTTATGTTCTCCCATGTCTTGTATTTAAGCCCTCATGTTTGCATTGTCTAGTTGTCAAGTATTGAATGAATGTGAGTATAGATGTTTATGTCAGGCCACGTTTGTCAAACCAAGTTTATATGAAGTCAGGTTTGTCAAGTTTGTTTAGTTCACGTGTATAGTTAGTGCATTCACTTTTGTAAATAAACTGCACTTGGGTTCTTCATCTTCACGTCTTCGCCATTGTCAGCAGCCAACATTGTTACAGTGTGATATATAAATCAGTGACTAAATATCTATATTTATAATTGTATAGTTACATCAAATCATCTGATATATTGAAGCTATTTAAGGAAGAAAATCTTTTTCAATGTAGTTAGCTACTTTTCATTAGAAGCTTGAAGTATTGCTAACTGCTTGTTCTTTTAAAAGAGGATCTTAACCAGTTTTGCTACTTAAAGTTATGAGTAGCTTGTAGCTTCCTCAACACAGTTCATATAGTGACCATGGATGTGTTCAGCACAGACAAGGACCCCAAAAGCACACTAAAAGGAGTCCAAGTCTTCATATGATTGTATTGTGTGAGGAATAGACTGAAATTTGAAGTTATTTACTGAAAATCTTCTCTTATTCTCATTTGCGATTGCTTTAAATTTCGTTGATGTTAAATCATCATTGGGTCTCATGTGTTTTGTAACCGAATGCAAGATGTCAGTTCAAATTTGTGGATGGATAATGAGATTTGAGAATTTCTGCGAAACACAACCAAGGTTTACCGTGGTTACGGGGGTTGTAGGCACTCCACTTAGCTGATTGTGTTTATAAAAAATAAAACCTGATTTTGTGAACTTGTGACCCTGTTGCAATGCATGCATGGCCCATCACAGGACTACAGTCCAAACTGGATTAGACACTAATGTCTATTCATGTAATCCCAGACTGACTCGATGTTCAGAGGGGGGCTATGCCATCTCTTGCAGGGCTCCCTGTTCTTCTATTCTAATATTTTCTATTTGCAAAAGTAATGTTTGGAGTCTAACATTTATATTTCCTATTGACACACTAAAGCTGAAGATATAAATAACCATCTTAAGACATGCTTTTGTGAAACATCTTATGTGCCTAAAACTTTTGCACAGTACTGTATATATATATATATATATATATTTGTAATTAAAAAAAAGAAAAGAAAATCAATGACAACCAAAAAAATTCACAAATGCCCTTCAATGCAGCTTAACTTGATTGAACACATTAAACTCAGAACGTTCCTTTATTAATCTTTTTAGGATACTCAGTTTTCACACAATATGAACGCTTGTTTACAGATGCTTAAGAATAATCCTAGTCGGTTCTGATACATTACATTGTACAAACTCATGACAATAGATGCATCTGGTTATGTAATATTATAGCGGAGCCTGATTGACACGTAAAACTATCAATAGTGGCGATCCAGACTCACATGATGTCCTAAGAGAGATCAAACATTAGCCACCACACACACAAAAAATGTAAATAGATAAAATAAAATAACATATGCATTGTGCACCGATGATTACTATTACATAAAATAATAATAATAAAACAACTGTCAAATGATACAAAAGGGTGGCAACATTAAATTGAACAAATAAATTCATAGACTACTAAATTGAACACTGAGCTTAAATAATTTCTACTAAATACAACTAAAAAAACACATTACTTTATATTTCATATCGAAGCATAGTGATGTTTATATTTCGCTTCAAAAAAGAAGATGCAGTGAGTTGTGAATCAGTGAATTGTTTATTTGAACTGGTGTGTTGCAACAGTCAGAACGAACCGATTCACTTAAATGATTTGGACTTCCCAACACTACATATAAATCAATTGGTGAATTGTTTAAATGAAAACAGAGGCAGAGAGCTATTGTTTAAATGGAACTGATTCAAAGCTAGTGCTGAAATTAAATACACGGGAGATTTTATGTACCGATTTAATGATGCATTTAATTCATTCACTATGCATTTAATGATTTATTTAAATATTTAATTATTTATTTATACATTTAATTAATGAACTATGCATTTAATGATTTATTTAAATATTTATTTATTTATTTATACATTTAATTAATGAACTATGCATTTAATGACTTATTTAAATATTTAATGATTTATTTATTTATACATTTAATTAATGAACTATGCATTTAATGATTTATATATTTATTTATTGATACATTTAATTAATGAACTATGCATTTAATGATTTATTTAAATATTTAAGTATTTATTTATACATTTAATTCATTCACTATGCATTTAATGATTTATTTAAATATTTAATTATTTGTTTATTTATACATTTAATTCATTCACAATGCATTTAATGATTTATTTAAATATTTAATTATTTGTTTATACATTTAATTAATGAACTATGCATTTAATGATTTATTTAAATATTTAATTATTTATTTATTGATACATTTAATTAATGAACTATGTATTAAATTATTTATTTAAATATTTAAAAATTATATTTTATGTTTAATGATACAAATAATTCATTCACAATGTATTTAATTATTTATTTAAATATTTGTTTAATTATGCATTTAATTAATTCACTGTGTATTTAATGATTTAATGATGCATTGAATCAACTCACTATGTACTTAAAAATGTATTTAAAGATATAAATATTAAAAATTGTATTTACTGATGCAAATAATTAATTCAGTATGTATTTAATGATTTATTTCATAATTATTTAATCTTGAGTAATTTGGCCCTCCATAGTTGTATGCATGTAAATGTGTTTAAAAATGTTGAACGTTAATGTAATTGTAATTGAATAAAATTGCATACAATTTATTACTATTTCAAGTCGTATGATATTTTTTGTTGTCCTAATTTGCTTTTATATTAATTGTTTTATTGTTTTATTTTGCTAAAAAGCTATTAGTAATTCTTTACTTTATTTCACATGCAGACATGTTGAGGAAGATGGATTTTGATCAAACTGAATTGTGTAATGTATAACAAAATTAAATTAATAATAATTAAATACTTTGTTTTATTTAACTGATTAAAGATAAATCAATAAAATTTTATGGAATTTTGTTATAATATTGAAATTGAAATTGAAATGCGTAAATCATGATTTTTTAAAAACGTTTTATTTATTTATTTATTTTATATATATATATATATATGAAATGTGTTAATAAACAGCAGGTTCCAACTGTATCTTTTTTCCCCAGGCCAATAACGGTGGAAATGTTCAATAGCTTTTTTTATGTCAAGACTTTAAGGTTTGTGTTTGCACAGAAATTCACTTTCAGAAAAAAAAAAAAAAAAAAAAAACCCGTACATTAATAAATATTATACTGAGGAAAAACTGTGAATTTGTATCTGCTGTCTGATCTGTCTATATAACATGCTGTAAATAATTTGCTCACAAAAATCCGATTCAGATGATTCACAAAGCACTGGCGCCATCTGCAGGAAAAATGGAGCAGTGCTTTTTTTTACCCATCACCATGGCAACCTATAAAAGGCCAATTGTCTGCAATCAATGACCCTGTGATCAAAGTCCTATATTTAGAATAACTATTCATAAAGCACTGCAGAATGAATCTGATTTCACCATGGCACTGACATTTCAGTTCAGTGTTCTCTACACCATGTGCTGAATTGTAATGTAAAAAGCAGTTTTCAACACTAAAATCCTTTTCAATAAATGATTGGGTGTACATTCATTCATTTATTTATTTATTTTTTACATTTTTAAGTTAATCAAATGTAGTTGCATATCATTGTATGCATTCTAACTCGTAGTCTCTATCCATCATATTTAACTTTTTGTATTCTTGTTTTTCTTTTAGTTTCATCTTTCTGAAAATATTGTAAATAGTGTACATTTTATTAGTTGATGAGGGTTGATTTGTTTAATGTTTTTTTTTTTCTCTTGGTATGAGAATTGTAAGAAAGTTAACGTAAGGTGTTGGGTTAATAGTTTCATTTGTTAGGTTATTTATTTTAATTTGGGTGAGTTAGTTTGCTTTTTGTTTACCATATTGTACCATTAATGTCTTGTTTTTTGCCCCTGGTGAATTTTTCTTAATAGTGCAAGTGTGTCAGAATTTATAGTCTAATATTTACTTGTTTTCCCTCCTTTGATAACTGGGAAATATTATTTCACAACATGTCACTGACAACAGGTTTAATTCAAAGTTTATAAATGTTAATTCAGCTAATATTGCAATTTCAGCATAAACTACCCAGTGGAGCATGTTTTCTATTATATTATCACTGTTTCATGCTGCACAATATTTGCATTTGCACTGATTTTCAATATTTATGAGGCTCTGAACCCCTAGAGAGAATATGAGGAAGTTAATTTATCACAAAGGAAAAACTCTGACAGTGTGTAACCATTTACTATTGAATTAGAAAGAATAACTGCTCAAATGAGAAATTCAGTGTATTACTCATTCTTCAGTTTTGGTGAATGAAGACATTGCATTTACAGAGTAGAAAACAACATATTACAAAAGTATTTTATTAAGACAGAAGACACCTGAGGCATTTGTGATGACTGAATACAAAACAAAGACATTGTACATTTTATTTAATTATTTTATTTCTTGTTATTATTGAATTAAATCAGGGTTTGTTGGTTTGTCAGCATTTTGCATGTGCACATTCCCTGTTTCTGTGGTAAATGTGAAGAGGCTGTATATGAACAGCAGATGGCAGTCTCTGAATATCAGCTGTCCTCATAAGTCAATAAGATGCTGTATTATGAACACTGACTGAATTATCACATCAGAGATGCAACATTACTTACATAATTTCGATTAATAATTGTCACAAGTAATTATTCAAATTTTAGCATTTAAAAAACTAAATGTAAGGTTATTTTTTTTAAATATATGCTCTAAAGTTTCAAGTTTCCCTTGCTTTGGTTTGACAGTGTGCTTGAACTATTTGATGCAAAGCGAAATGTCAAAGTGTTCTTACGTCATTAAATCAGGAAAAGTGCAATAACAGATTTTATATTCATTTTTTTTTTCTCTGGAAAGTGTTGTAAAGTTAAGGAAAATGTCAACAGGTTTTTGGTGTGCTAACAAAATCCCACAATCATTTATTTTATTATTAAATGACTTAGTGTAGATGATGCAGGCAGCTGTCTATTAAGTTGTTTAGGAATTCTGGTGTATCAAAAGCAATCAGTGTTTTTTCAAAAACTTTATAAAAAATTATATAAACAAAATTAAGTGTCTAAACTGCAGTTTTGCCACATTTATCTTAGGGTGCAGAGACTGCAGAGATAGGTAAGCCTGTTCTAGTCTACTTATGCATGAGTGTGCCATTTCATTCATTCATGATTTGAGTATTGTATCATTTGCATTCAAAATAAATACTAAAAATATTAAAAAACATTAATTTAACAAAGGCCTATATTAGATCATACTTTTTTGCATTCAATGGTAAGAAAAAACACTGAATAATATTAGTCATAATGATATAAAAAAAATACTAAAATTAAAATAAAATATATTTTAAATGGTATAATACATTTGTATAATATACAATTATGTATACAAATGTATGATATAAAAAAGTCATAAAAATGTCGACCACACAAAAACATGCAGTTAAACACTGCTAATATTAACTTAATATTAAGAAGTATTAGTATAATACAAATTTAATTGGCATTTAAACTATTATAATAAATGTATAATTTTTTAGACTGTATAAATATATTACAAATATTCAATAAGATTAAGATTATAATACCATTTTATTTGAATTATGATAAGAAATCTGTATAGTATAAATGATTACACTAATTTACAGTATAATATAAATATGAAAATGTTTACCACACAAAAGCACGAAGCCATTAACATTGCTAGTACATTACAATATCATATCAATATTAAATCGTACTTAAGTTTTAATAATATTTTTAAATATTTTTATTATATATTTTTATTACAAAAATACTAATACATTAAAATTGTGTTTAAAATATTTTTTTTTTATTTTAAATACATTTAAAAAATAATAATATATTAAATAATATTACAATTATAATAATATTTTTATTTCAACTATTATAATACATTTTTTAATTTTAAAATGTTTTTACTACGTACATGTATAATATAAAAAGTTATTAAAATAGTCAACATATTAAATATTACATTTATAATACAATTTTATTCAAAGTTTTTTAAGAAATTTGAATAACATCAAGTTACTATACAAATGTGTAATATAAAAAATAAAAATGTCAACCACACAAAAACACGCAGCCACAAACACTGCTAGTTTTACAATTTTAAAATAGTAATTATAATATAAAACTGTATTAAAATTACATTACTACTTTATTAAAATTCTTATAAAATATTTGCATAATAAAACTTGATTGTGATGCATTATATATTTACATTCTAATCGCAAACTAAAGCAGTGTGGGTGAGAGTGAGTGTGAACGGGTCCCGGTGAGTGATGAGCCGGTGGATCGGCTGCGGTTGGTGCGGCGCTGTCATGCGCACTGAGTGACTGCCGCTCATGATGCTGCTCTCTCATTTCATCTCACACGCACACAAGCACATACACTCGCCTCTCCTGCATCCTTCCTCATCTTCATACTGAGCGCATCTTCCTCCGGAGCACCGCGGTTGTGTTTTAAGGTACGTGCGTTTCTCCCTAAACATCAATAAACGCGTTTAAATCAGCGCGCACGAGCTGCCTGCGTAGACTGCGTGAAGGGATATCATCGGCACGTGCAGCATGTCTGGGCATCAACAGAGACGCGTTACGAGTCAGCAGCATTTCTGGTTACCACCATAGACAGTTTCCTCGAGTCAGCAGCATGTTTGGGAATCATATAGGCGCTTTCCAAGTCAGCAGCATTTTGGGGCATAAGCAGTTGGAAGTCCTAGTCAGCAAAATGTTTGGGTATCATAGGCACGTGCAGCATTATCGGGCATCAACAGTTCAAGTCAGCAGCATTTCTGGGCTTACAAATAGGCGTTTTTCAAGTCAGCAGCATGTTTGGGTATCAGCATTGACAATTAACAAGTCAGCAGGATTTTTAGGCATCAAGGCACGTGCAGCATTTTTGGGCATCTTAACAGGCAGCTCCAAGTCAGCAGCTGCAGTTTTGGACATCAACAAAGATGATTCCAAGTCCGCAGCATTTTGGGGCATTATAGGCTTGTGCAGCATTTTTTAGCATAAACAAATCAGCTGAATTTGTGGGCATCAACAGCGGCACTTTGGGCATCAGAAGAATGTGTTCCATCTTAGGGGCTACATTAAAAGTAATTCTGTTTCTATGCAACTATAATACCCCCCAAAATGCTGCATGCACCTATGCTATCCAAAAATGCTGTTTAGTATGTAGGCAGTTCAATACTGTACATTTTGAGACACAGCTCAAGCCAGCCTGTTGAATTGAGTCTCATGTTAGTTACATGTTGGATAGGCAGTGGATCATCTCTGCAGATACTCTTTGTGGGGCTTTATTGTTTGACCGTATGACGTGTGTTGATATAATGAAGTGTCAGTACTGTAATGAGGTATGTGATCACTTGTGTCTTTTTGAATATCTATCTATCTGCAGCAGTGGCATGTGGTGAACTTTTAAAATAAGGGAGGCAGAGTGCCATCTCAGCGCTCTTTTTTTGTTGTTGTTGTTGTAATTATAAATTTCATTTGACATTTATATAGCTTTCAGGTTAAACCTATGCAAATCATTTGATTTAACACAACATATGATATAAAAACATAGGCCTACATAAAAATATATGATATAAAAATGTCACACAGTTGCACATAAATGCAACAACATATATTTCAACATGCTAAAAATGTCTTTAAGGAGCCTTTCCCAGCTGTCTCGGGCAAAGGCAGGGAAACACCCTGGACAGGTGGCAGGCCATCGTAGTACAGAATACAGCAACAAGCATATTTCATGTGTATTTTATCTGTTTGCCTATCATTTTTAAAGTCTTATTATTTTTGGACTATTTGTCATCACTTCTTGGTAAACACTGCAGGTTTCGTGATGGCTCGAGCGCTCAAGCGGCTGTATTCAGCAGTCCCCCCCCCCCCCCCACCCCACCCCACACACACACACACACACACACACACATTCACACCACGGTTTTAGGAGCACAACGAGATTGCAGTGAGCTGAAGGGAGGCTTGAGAGACGCTGCCTCCCTCTGAAACTTCATTCGCTGGGTATCGCAGTTTGACAGAGTGACTTCAGAAAGATGACTGCTCTACACATTATTTGAGCTCACATTTCGTATTATTTTATTTATGTACAGTCGTTTATTTTTCTCAGCTGAATTCTTGAGGAGGCATTGCCTCTGTTGCCTACACGGAGAAATCGCCACTGATCTGCAGCCACCTCTACATAAACCGACCCTTGAATCGCTAAGTTATTTTTGCGAGTGTGATCAAAAGATGCAGAATGGAACAGAACAGCACAACATTGCAAACACTGGAGTTTGCAACTAATGAATAAACTGATGTTATCTCATAAAATGAACCCCTTCAGTATGGATGCAGACTTTCTGAGGGGCAATGTGCATACTGCACGCTCTCAGTTTATGCTGTAGTTAAGATGTTGCCAAGCACATAATGAATTAAAGAGGCCCTAATATGCTTTTTGGGATTTTACCTTTCTTTTAGTGTGTAATATTGCTGTTTGTGCATGTAAAAGGTCTGCAAAGTTACAAATCATAAAGTCCACGCAAAAGGGAGTTATTCTCTCCCACAGACAACACTGCTCAAGAACTACAAGAAATGGCTGGTTTGTAGTCCAGCCATTTCTTCCGTAAAGTATCTGCATCACTATGTAACACATTTGCATATTGCCCACTTAAGGGCTACTTTGGCCCACCCTCAAACAAATGTAGTTATAGCCGAGGCCAGGATGAGTTGGGTTAGTGTTGTCGCCATGTCGAGAAGATGCTGTTTTCTTCATTGCGAAAGCAAAACATCTTTATTTGGACTTTTAAAGGCAAACGAATTGAAGTATCAGTAGTTACAATTTATTTTTACCAATATTCCTCAGCAGTACAGCCACAACCAATGCCGGATTTTCACGATGGTGCAGTTCCCATTTTGTTGGGACAATCTGGCGCTTCAGGATCACAACCTGTAAGTATGTTTGATTATTTGTGGATTTACCTGCTACCGAGAGTTCAAATGCGGAGTTTTGTGTTGTAGCTACGGTGTACACCCAGTGTACAGCTGAAGGCCTCTGCTAACCTGCTAGCTAATGTTATTGTGTTGAAATAGTTTTGCTAATCAGCTGCGGGTCCACTTCTACCTACAATTGTGTAGAATAATGCAGATTGTTTGTCATTCTTACTATCATGAATGGTGATCAAGTGTGGAGATGAGATTTATTTTTACAAACGGTCGTTTTACATCTGCAGTCCACGGTAGTGCTTGGCTAACCTACTATGTAACGTTATTGTTTTGGTAAGGGTTTACTATTCAGCTGTGGGCCGCTTTTACCTAAAACTGTGTAACAAAATGGTTGATGTCAAGAGTCTTTATCAGTGGTAAAGTGTGGAGGTTTACTTATAATTTCAAGCTGTAATGTTACGGCCGCTATCGGTAGTCCACGGCTAACTTGCTCACTAACTCTCTAATACACCTGGTAATGTCCAACGGGGAGGAAGCCTCTGTTCTCCGTTCATAGCTCTGGCAACAAAAGTCCAGCTACACCCATTCCATCAAAAGATGACTAATTTAGATGCAATACATGTCTTTTACTTGAAGCTTTGTTAGGTTCACAATAATCAACAGTGTACTTGTAAGAAAGCTACAATAGTAAAACTTACCACTGTGAAATGTCCTGCTCAAGTCTTGCTTGCGAAGGTGGTTCAGGTCGATCAGCTTGTTCTTCCAAACTTTCATTATCGGACTCGGGCTAGAGCTGGTACGGCAAAAACTGACGCCACTGTTACCATAGTTACAGTAGTGTTTACAGCTGTTAAGGAAGCCTGAAACTCAGTTATGTTAAGGGGCGTTATATTTCTGACATGCGCACTATGCGGTAGACCAATCACAACAGACTGGGCCAGCTGACCAATCAGAGCAGACTGGGCTTTTCGGAAATGGGGGCTTTAAAGAGACCTAAACCACAGCGTTTGAGCAGAGAATGAAAATAGGTTTAGCAGAAATGTACAGTATGAGAAAAATAATGTGATTTTTGAACATTAAAGCATGTAAACCTATTCTAATAGACCCCCAAAAATAAAATCATGAACCTGTAAATTAGCATAATATGGGCTCTTTATACTCTAATGCATCTGAATCTTTATGAAAATGTTTATCACAATATATGAGCTCTTTACTCTTAGTAATCTTGTTGGGAATCATAAAAGTCTACTTTATGTTTCTCATAAATTTAGGAGAATAAGAACCAACTTAAGGCGTGATGTGTTGCTACAGTAGCTGTTTGTTTTGAGCAATAATAACTTTAGGTTTTTCAGTCATTTGAAAGTCATTTGAAACTAGAGCTGGGAATTATATTATTCAGCTTTTTGATGATACTTGATAATTCAATATTTATGTATTTGCTCTTAAACTGCTTAAAAGGATGATTTTTTTTTTTATTTGATACCACCACAGAATACAAAAACATAAGTCATTCAGACATCATATGTTACATTTGCTACTTTATTTTTCACAATTGTGACTTTGTATCCCGCAATTTCGACTTTTTATCTCACAATTTTTACTTTAGGCCTATATCTCGCAATCGTGACTATCTTTTGCAGTTTCGAGTCTATAATCTTCCAATTGCCATTTTATTTATTGCAGTTGCGAGTTTATATCTCTCAATTGCAATTTTTTTTTACAAATTTGAGTTTACATCTTGCTGTTGTGACTTTGTCATGCAGCTTTGAGTTTATATTTTGCAATTGTGACTGTCTCTTGAAATTTTGAGTTTAAATCTCGCACCTGGTCTTTATTTCTTGCGGTTTGAGTTTATATCTTGCAACTGCAACTTTATATCTTGCAGTGTTTTAAGTTTATATCTCGTAATTGTGACAAACAAAGCCACAATTGTGAGAGAGGCTATGTCATCATTAATCTGGATAAATTTGAAAACAGTGTTTTCTTTTTCAAAACGCTCTCTGTCCACACTGCCGTTTTCAAACAATTTCTAAAAGTTGCTCATCCTCATTTAAGTTTATGAAAACGCTTACTGCTCATGCAAAAAAATCCCCATTCCATGTACGGTCTAAAACGTGATAATCCTGGTGTTCTGCCGCCGGACACCAGTTTCGAGTAAACTTCCTGTTGCCTTTGAAGGAATGCAATGTTAAGGTTGTACAAAGTAACATTTATCTTTAAAAATGCTATCAAAGTGGTTATCAGGTAGATGTAGACCAATATATCAGTTTTACTGATTAATCTGTGCTGATAGTTTCTTTTTGGAACTATCGTTATCAGCAAAAATGTATGCCGATAGTATTCGATAGTTGTTTTGTTTTTTTTATTATTCCTCATCAATAAACCTCATCTTGTGATATATACAGTTGTGCTCAAAAGTTTGCGTACCCTGGCAGAAATTGTGAAATTTTGGCATTGATTTTGAAAATATGACTGATCATGCAAAAAAACTGTCTTTTATTTAAGGATAGTGATCATATGAAGCCATTTATTATCACATAGTTGTTTGGCTCCTTTTTAAATCATAATGATAACAGAAATCACCCAAATGGCCCTGATCAAAAGTTTACACACCCTTGAATGTTTGGCCTTGTTACAGACACACAAGGTGACACACATAGGTTTAAATGGCAAAAAGTTTAATTTCCCACACCTGTGGCTTTTTAAATTGCAATTAGTGTCTGTGTATAAATAGTCAATGAGTTTGTTAGCTCTCACATGGATGCACTGAGCAGGCTAGATACTGAGCCATGGGGAGCAGAAAAGAACTGTCAAAAGACCTGCGTAACAAGGTAATGGAACTTTATAAAGATGGAAAAGGATATAAAAAGATATCCAAAGTCTTGAAAATGCCATTCAGTACTAGGGATGGGCATGAATGCATACTCAGACGTGGTTGCAATGATCGATCATGAAATCGATGGTCGATAGTGATCATGCGTGATGTGACTTTTCACTTAATTCGAAATCCAGTGACAATTACCTGACAACTAAACACAAACGTGTCAAAGCGGAAGCTTATTTTTAATTTTGCGATTGATTACGTTGTGGTTTTGAGGGGTACATTGATTATCAGAGATGTCTCATAGCAACCAAACTGCTACAACACTGCTATGCTATAGATACGATAATCAAAAGAGAGTGTAATTAACCGTGTTTTCAACACCTGTCTCTGCAAAACATTTGCTAAACACGTTTTATTATCATTTAATGTAAGAACTTTGACTCGTTAATGGACATTATTTAATAAAAGTGAATATTTGTCACTGACTGTAAACCTCCCTGCCCTGGGTGGCGTCATGTTTGCGTGATGTAACACGCCTGCATCTCAATGAAATGAATGAAGATTTCCGCACGAGTTTCTAAGTTAGATGTCCGATATAAAGTGTCATTCCATTGCACTTTCCCCAGTTGAAAGGTGGAAATTCCAACTCTCCGAGTTGAATGGAATGCTTCATGTATCACAGCAAACACAATACGGAGCATCGAGGCTTTCCCCACAAGAGCGAACACTTGGATGCACGCACACACACACACACTTACGTACACACACACCAGGCAGTATGGCAGTGGACTCAATGAGATGAAGCAACGCATATACAGCAGACGAGTGTTTCAAACACTTTGACAGAGTGCAACTAAATGGAACAGAATGCAGCGTCTTCAAAACTGAACTTCAACTTAACACGCATATTAAAAATGTGATGGTTACGGCGTCTCCTGATAAGCCAAATGCGATTTGAAAATAGACGTTTCAGACATTCATTTAAAAAACTGTTGCGTGCTTACAAAGATTACTACGGTAACCTGAAGGAAGAACAGACAGACGTACGTTGTGCACATTTTTTCCGTGCTGGGTAGTGAATCTTCACATAATGACAAAATATGATGCATTATATTTTGATTATGCAATCTTTTGTACGTATTTTAACATTTTATTTTATAACAGCCTATAATGATGAATAGACAATACACTGGAACAACAAGACACAATGCAGCAACTATAGACGTTTGTCAGACATGTTATTATATATAAAGTTATGAACATGTCATTGCCCCTCAAGTACTCGATGAGTACTCGAGTAGACAAAATGACCAAAATGTCCATCCCTAGTCAGTACTGTTCAATCACTTATTAATAAGTGGAAAATTCAGGGATCTCTTGATACCAAGCCAAGGTCAGGTAGACCAAGAAAGATTTCAGCCACAACTGCCAGAAGAATTGTTCGGGATACAAAGAAAAACCCACAGGTAACCTCAGGAGAAATACAGGCTGCTCTGGAAAAAGACAGTGTGGTTGTTTCAAGGAGCACAATACGATGATACTTGAACAAAAATGAGCTGCGTGGTCGAGTTGCCAGAAAGAAGCCTTTACTGCGCCAATGCCACAAATGACAACACCTTGACACGCCTCACAGCTTCTGTAATTTGGAGTGGCGAGACCAAAATAGAGCTTTATGGTCACAACCGTAAGCGCTATGTTTGGAGAGGGGTCAACAAGGCCTATAGTGAAAAGAATACCATCCCCACTGTGAAGCATGGTGGTGACTCACTGATGTTTTGGGGGTGTGTGAGCTCTAAAGGCACAGGGAATCTTGTGAAAATTTATGGCAAGATGAATGCAGCATGTTATCAGAAAATACTGTCAGACAATTTGCATTCTTCTGCATGAAAGCTGCGCATGGGACGCTCTTGGACTTTCCAGCACAACAATGACCCTAAGTACAAGGCCAAGTTGACCCTCCAGTGGTTACAGCAGAAAAAGGTGAAGGTTCTGGAGTGGCCATCACAGTCTCCTGACCTTAATATCATCGAGCCACTCTGGGGAGATCTCAAATGTGCGGTTCATTCAAGATGACCAAAGACTTTGCATGACCTGGAGGCATTTTGCCAAGACGAATGGGCAGCTATACCACCTGCAAGAATTTGGGGCCTCATAGACAACTATTACAAAAGACTGCACACTGTCATTGATGCTAAAGGGGGCAATACACAGTATTAAGAACTAAGGGTATGCAGACTTTTGAACAGGGGTCATTTCATTTTTTTTCTTTGTTGCCATGTTTTGTTTTATGATTGTGCCATTCTGTTATAACCTACAGTTGAATATGAATCCCATAAGAAATAAAAGAAATGTGTTTTGCATGCTCACTCATGTTTTCTTTAAAAATGGTACATATATTACCAATTCTCCAAGCGTGTGCAAACTTTTGAGCACAACTGTATATAAACACATGTATGTATATATGTATAATAAATATACACACACACACACACACACACACACACACACACACACACACCTCTTCATCTGGTGAATATAGGATAAAAAGGCTCATTTGGAAAATACTTACATATAGAGCAATATAACAGAGCCAAGTTTCTGTCATTTCAAAATAAGAGTCCCCGGTGTACAGTTTCTAGGGCTTGTTTATAGTTAAAAGTCCAATGTTATACACCAAATCATAATTTTTCTGCTAGCACAATAAACCGCTTTTGGGATTTTATTCATTTTGGAGCCTCAGTGTCTGTGCCCTTGATAATAAGGAAAGACTAAGAAATGTTTTTTTTAATTCTATAAATCGAATTAAAAAAAACTATCTTCCGATAAATTGGATATCAACCTTTTTCCATCACCTTAGTTAATGCAGGGCTCGACATTAAGCATTGTCATGTGCTTGTCCTTTTGGACAAGTAAATTGGTCATTCGCTTGTCCGAGTAAAAAAGAAAGGACGCAAGAAAGGAAAAAAGAAAAACTTCCATCGTAATCATTTACACCTAATAGGGATTAAGAACATCCTCAAGCCTGTATGAATTTCTCTCTTGGAACACAAAATTAGATTTTTGGCAGAATATTAATCAGTCACTATTCACTGTCACTGTTGCCATAAAATAAAAGTGGATTGAGACTGAAACTAACATTCGCCCTAACATCTCCTTTTGAGTTCCACGGAAGATAGAAAGTCAGACCGGTTTGGAACAACATAAAGGTGAGTAATGATGACAGAATTTTTGGTAACACTTTACAATAAGGTTTCATTAATAAACATTAGATAATGCCTTATCGATCATGAAATAACAATGAACAATATTCTACAGCATTTATCAATCTTGGTTAATGTTAGTTAACTAGATAGATAATATGTTGTCATTGTGTGTAATTTATTAATGTTAAAGTATTAATATTATTATAATGTATATTGTTATATACTTCTTAAAATTGACTGATTCACATGGCACAGAAAATGCCTCGGATACATGCATTAGATGGAGCTCTAGAAAGATGAGGGATGTAACGGGTGCATAAGTCTGTTTTAAGCGTTTCTCTTCACTCTACTGATGCTATTATTACAAAAAGCATTTCTGCAACTTCTGACTTTCTTGCTGTATTATGAGAGAGCGCCACGATGTGACAAGACAAAAGTAGATCTCTTCAGCGTAGCGCGCTTGAGATGAAGACAGCTTTGTTGATTATAAACAGGAGCAACACTTATCGCATCACTCGCTAAAAGAGACTTGGTACAGCACCATTCGCATGTCCAGTTAACAGGTTTATACCCGTTAATATATGTAAAATGTAAAGTTCAGTAAATACGCCCTCACAAGCTGCTGAACGTTGCACCACGAGTGAAGGCGAGAATGAGACAGGGCAACGCGATAGAGGGAATTGCCCACATTTTGAAAATGAAACACGCGGGAATGATTACAATTGTGCTCAATCTCCACAATCCTGCGCTATTGAGCTATCATTCGTTATTGAGACTTTAATCAGGTTACTTGTCCGGTCGAGCAAGTAAAATTCTCTTTAACTTCGAGCCCTGGTTAATGGTATAGGCAAAATCTACTATCGGTCGATCTCTAATATCAGGCAAAATAACGGCGCCACAACATGGGCCGCAATCTTGATTGCTTTGGGTTGAATGGATCACATGCTGCATCACATGACAACAAATACGTCATCGTTTTCCAGTCCACACTACAACGTGAAAATGGCGATTTCAAATTTAGCCACTTGGCAGAGCATTTTTGAAAAGCTCCATTTTTGCTGTCAAAAACGCTGTCTCAGTGTGGACGGAAGGCTAAAATGTAGAGGAGAAGATGCGTTGAGATGCGCCATGAGTGTGTGTTGGCGCATCCGCGTCAATCAAACCGATTGCAATGGAGATGCGTTTTCAAATGTGTTTTTCTGTCTAATACACCTGTCTGTCTTCATTTAAGGGTAATGACTCCGTTAAACAGCAGTGATGGTGGTTAAATGTGATGGAACATCCTCGATGGAGCTTTAGACCTGTGCTTACTTTGTACTATAGGCAGTAGTCACAATTAATTGGCTTCTATTCTGACAATTTTTTGCCCAGTGATCTGCTGGGGTTTACAATTGTAAGTTTATTAGCCTTCAATTCTCCGTATTATCATGTAGGCCTATATGTTTACTATATATGTATTAGTATGTATTAGTATGTAAAAAGACATATTAGTGTGGTTACTGTATTTGTCTCAAATGTCATGATTTTGTCAAGAGCAGCAGACAAAAATGACATAAACAATAGAAACAGCCAATGCTTGTGAAGGCAAACCATAAATCTGATCGCTTAGAAAAATAATAGCTTTAAAGACATCTGCGCACATCTTAGCGCAGCGGGAAGGTCAGGGAACAGACTTTATACGAGCTCAACTGGCATTTGCGTGGCATTTTTGATTCACTGACATATTGTGATAGAGCTTCCATCCTTTGTTCTGTCTTGCAGTGGACGATCATAGAGCAAGAAGGTGATTGTTATTAGTTGACCTCTGCTCTCCTTTGATGTTTGTAGAGAAATTCTCAAGGTGTTTCCTCTGTAGATTGGATGAGAGACGCCTGGGTTGATGCACAGGGTTGTCATATGCTAAACGGTTCCATATAGCCTATTATAAATGCAATTTCACGTGTCTTCATGTGACAGAGTTTCTATGGCATCAAACCGATTTCTCTCAGTCCGAAACCTGCTGATTCTGCTGGATAAAATGCTGCATGTCATTTCGTGTGCATTCGCTGTTCCAGCATCATGCTGACTGTCTAATAGGGATAGGCATTTTGTAGTAATTTTGTATTTGAGTACTCTAACCCATAAAAAAAAACTAGTAATCGATAACTCAAATGAAAATGGAATAATAGTTAAAAATAATAAGTATGATACATACGTGAAATTTATATTTTGTTTTATTCACAAACTTTACTGAGAACGGTTTCTAAATAAGCTTACTTCAACAAACTTTGCTTTTCTTTTGGAAAAAAACATCAAATGAACAATATGCAATAATGAAAAAGAAAAAAAAGATGTAAAAATAACAGTAGACAACATTTGCATTCACCCGGAGCTTACATAGAAATTCATACTGACAGCATTAGGTCAATATATATATATATATATATATATATATATATATATATATATATATATATATATATATAAACTCAGAGTCTACTGTACATAACAGCTGTTACATTTTTATAATTTCACATGTTATTAGCATTAGCAAAGTATTTACTTGGATATGTAGAACAAGCACTAAAACAGTACTGTCTCTTTAAGACCTGTGGCAGTGATTTTGACAGTAGTGTTTGTTCGGTTGAATGGCTTCTTTACAGCATTCATGCTATGTGTGATTAGAATTAAATGTTTCTTTTGTTGTTTTTGATAATAACTGACTGTAGAGAACAAAAAGTATATTAAAAGAGACATTATTAAACAACAAATGGTAGGGCTGCAACGGTACATGTATCCGAACCGAACGGATACAGGGCCTTCGGTACTGTACATACAGTCACAAGAATGATTACATACATTAGCATGCGTGAAACCAGTATTAAAACAGAACAAGCGCCCGACAGTACACTAGAAACTGCAGATCAGATAAATGCATGTGAAGTTTATACTAGCTAGCTTGCTATTTTTCCCAACTGTGTTTGAACTAAACAAAATATAAATATGTTGGACTTAAATAAGCCAGAGATGGAAGACATCTTTAAAATCTGTTGTTTGGGAGCATTATGGTTTCGCAGTAAACTACAGTAATACTGGGCAACGAGTAGTGAACAGCACGAAGGCTGTGTAAATGTAAAGTTGACCAAAGAGACATATTTTAAGTATTTAGAAATATTTTGATATCTAAAAACATATTTTAATGTCATTCATATAGTTTTAAAGCCTTTAAAGGAAATCTTATATCCCTATTGTATTATTTGATTCATATATTTGAAGTTCAATATGACAAGTGGAGTTAGTTCATCATTTTATCTAATGCAGTGGCATTGAAAACATTTTCAGGTGTGACTAAAGTGTCCAGATATTACGTAGTTGTTAAAGTGAGCTTTGGAAGGACGTTGCACACACACTTGATCTGAGAAAGACTTCATTACATTTATTACGAGTAAACAATTATTAAGCCTCTGAATGCAGAAGATATGTCATGAATGTCAACATTTGACATAAATGGCAAATTTATTTTGGATATATTTTACCATACTCAAGTTTTTTATACATAACTTCGTCAAAAAATTAGGATGTTTGGAAAAGTTCATTTTGTCAGAATGGAGAAAAGTTTGTGAAACTTTATAATCAAAAAACTTTAAAACGGAAAACTATAAAACTGTTCCTGTGCACGTGCATTCCCACAAAGAACTGTGCTCACGCTTGGTCTTCTGAAGCATACAAACTGCTGAGCAAAAACAAAAAATGTTCATGTACAGTTGGCATTAATGGCTGATTTACTGATTATTTATTATTATAACTTATAAATTCACTTGGAAACAAAAACGCTTCGGAGCGCTTACGTTTATAATCTGACTGGAACAAACTGGATGCCCCTCAACCCCGGAACAAAAACATCAACAGATCTACACGAATTCATAAGTCACTTTTTTTTCAAAACAGCGTTAAGAGGAAAGGTAAGCAGTTTCCGTGGTTGACGTAACATTTTTCTAACCATTCGGACAACTAATGTCCATTTGCTTGTCCTCTCCAGTGTTGGGTAAGTTACTTTCAAAAAGTAACCCACTACTGATTCCTAATTACTTCAAAATTGTAATTAATTACTAATTACTTAATCTGGAAAGTAATTATTACTAATTAATTTACTTTGAAGTTACTTTCTAAAACCAATCAAACCTGCGGAAAAAAAACAAATGTGACACTAATACATAAATAATAAATTTACATAAATAAATAATAAGTGTGACACTTTTAGTACTTTAATATTGACTGAAATATTAACCAAATTACAGCAATATGACAAAGACAGCAGCTTGGCTAAAGCGATCCAATGCATGCAACTTAACTTTCTGATCTCAAATATGCTAGTAGTATCTTCAGCTGTGTGTGTGTGTGTGTGTCCACTATCTACAACCTTCTTAGCTGTGTGTGGCATGTATGTGTACATTAAGCTTGTTTACCTGTGTTTTGTGTTGGTGTGAAAGACTACTTGAGAAAAAGAATACAAATGAACTGAAAACATTTCTGAAAACCTATTTGCAGACAGCTTTGATAGTAGAAATCATTGTGTATTTGAAT